>NC_053495.1:196636156-196936156 GCF_905171775.1 Rana temporaria
GGCTACCCCCTTTTTTATATATATTTTTCTTTATTCTTTTTTTTGTAAAGGGCCCCCCCCCCCCCCCGTTTTCAATTCGTGGCAGTCCCCCCCCCCCCCGCCTCTAAATTCCTGATGGCTGCCCTGCTGACAGGATGTGGATCTGTGTGTTTACACTCACAGATCCACGTCCTTGTCTCTGTAGCCACCGATCGCGGGTGCCTGGCGGACATCGCGGCTGCCAGGCATGCGCATCGGCATCTCAGTGATGCGGCGGGCACGCGCGCCCCCCAGTGGCTGGAGGCCGTATATAGACGGCCTCCCGGAAATTAAGATCCACACTGCGGCCGTATAAAGTCGTACGGCCGTCAGGAAGTGGTTAAGCAAACCTGGGAAAGCATCCCTGCTTTGGAATTGCTATGGGTCCAAATTACAAGGGAGAAAAATGCGATGGAACAAAGTTTTGCAGACTTTCTGATTGTTAATTCCCCTCCATGGCCCTCAGCTAGCATTCTTCCTTCTGCAAGCATTCTTCTCTTAGGTCAGATTTGGGCCCCAGTTGCGAAGGGACTACAAGGGATCACATGAAGGACGGGGGAAGTGTCCCACATGTTGTACTGTATCCATGCAGAATGTGGAATGCGTGTTATTCTACAGGGAGAGCTGCTCTACCACTGCCAAGAACACCAGAAGAACTCCTGGATCCCAGACAAGAATTATTATGTAACTCTGATGTGTGTCGTGTGCGATTCTACAACTCCAACCTTTAAAGATCGCTATAACAAGCAGTATAGTATTTTAATAACTGTAGGCGTATTTAAATTATTTTGTTTTTACTATTTTTTTTTTTTCTTATAATAGAAGGGGGTTATTTACTAAAATTGGAGAGTGCAAAATCTGGTGCAGGTCTGCATAGAAAACCATCATAGGTAGATTCAGTAAGAGTTATGCCGCGTACACACCATCACTTTATGTGATGAAAAAAAATGACGTTTTTAAAAACGTCACTTTAATTGACCGTGTGTGGGGGAAAACGTCGTTTTATGTCTTGTAAAAAACGACAGAAAAAAATTGAAGCATGCTTCAATTTTATGTGTCGTTTTTCAAAAGTGCACTTTTTACTTCACAGAAATTGACCGTGTGTAGCAAAAAACGTCGTTTTCTAAGACGTTTTTTCATCCACGCATGCCCAGAAGCAAGCTTCAATGGTAAAACGTGGTGGAACGTAACCTCACTTTGCAAGATCATTGTGAGAAAACGATGGTGTGTAGGCAACTTCGTCTTAGAAAATTGAAGTTTCAAAAACGTCATTTTTTACTTCACAGAAAGTGTCGTTTTTTTTCATCACATAAAGTGATGGTGTGTACGGGGCATTAGGCCGGCTCATCAGTAGATAAGCCGGCCTAACTCAGAATCTACGCCGACTTATGTTTAAGTGTATGCTCAAACAGAGATACACTTAAACATATCTAAGATACGACGACTTGCGCCGTCCTATCTTAGGTTGCAATATTTCGGATGGCCCCTAGGTGGCGCTTCCATTGCGGTCGGCGTAGAATATGTAAATGAGTTGATACGCCGATTCACGAACGTACGCCCGGCCGCCGCAGTAGATTTACGCCGTTTCCGTAAGGCATTATCAGGCCTAAAGTTATTCCATCTATTAGGTGGAATAGCAATGTTAAAGTATGGCCGCCGTTCCCGCCGCGAGATTCGAAATTTGTACGTTGTTTGTGTAAGTCATCCGCGAATAGCGATTTACGTCGTTTACGTCCACGTCGAAATCAATAGGCCCGTGCGGCGTACTTAGCCGCAATGCACACTGGGAAATGTAGGCGCCCGGCGCATGCGCAGTAACAAAAAAACGTAAAAAACGTAAGGTCAAGCCTTATTAACATTAAACACGCCCCCCTTCCACCCATTTGAATTCGGCGCCCTTACGCCCGCCCGCTTTAGGCTACGCCGCCGTATATTAGCAGGCAAGTACATCGAACTTACGGCGGTGTAGCCTAAACATGCTAAGCTACGCCGCCGCAAGTTTATTCCTTTCTACCTGAATCTACCTATCAGTTTCCAGGTTTTATTGTCAATGCTAATTGAAGAAGCTGAAGATGGAAGCTGATTGGCTCCCATGCACAGCTGCTTCGGTTTTAGTAAATTCCCCCCAAGGTATTCATAGGTCTCATTTCATCACACATCTCAAAATATAAGGAATTACCGTATGTATCAGCATATAACACGCACAGGCGTATAACACACACCTTAATTTTAGGTGGGAAGTTTCAGGAAAAACCTTCAATTTTATATAAAGAACTTTGAAGCAAATTAATGCTCAGTGCCCATCAATGCAGCCTGATCAATGCCCATCTGCAGCCTCAAAATTGCACATCAATGCAGCCTGATCAATGCCCATCTGCAGCCTCAAAAGTGCCCATCAATGCAGCTTGATTAATGCCCATCTGCAGCCTCAAAAGTGCCCATCAATCCAGCCTGATCAATGCCCATCTGCAGCCTCAAATGTGCCCATCAATGCAGCCTGATCAATGCCCATCTGCAGCCTCAAAGGTGCCCATCAATGCAGCTTGATTTATGCCCATCTGCAGCCTCAAAGGTGCCCATCAATGCAGCTTGATTAATGCCCATCTGCAGCCTCAAACGTGCCCATCAATCCAGCCTGATCAATGCCCATATGCAGCCTCAAAATTGCCCATCAATGCAGCTTGATTAATGCCCATCTGCAGCCTCAAAGGTGCCCATCAATGCAACTTGATTAATGCCCATCTGCAGCCTCAAAAGTGCCCATCAATCCAGCCTCATACCTCCCAACTTTCTGAGATGGGAATGAGGGACACCTATCAGCAAAAGTATGCAGGCATAGGACACACCCCTTGCCACGCCCCCTTAAAGGAGAATTGTACAAAAAAATAAGATTGGTTAAACCCACAAGTGCTTTTTTTACAACTACTATTTCTTTATATTGGCTTTTGGAATTTACAAATGCAGCAATTTAGAAATCAGATGAAAGGTTTAGCACTGGGAAACACTTTTTGATAGATAAAAAGTGCATTTTATATACAACTATGTAGATCAGACCAAAATGAGGGACAAATGAGGAGAATGAGGGACAGAGGGACATTGTTCCAAATCAGGGACAGTCCCTCCAAATCAGGGACAGTTGGGAGGTATGCAGCTTGATCAATGCCCATCTGCAGCCTCAAAAGTGCCCATCAATGCAGCTTGATTAATGCCCATCTGCAGCCTCCCCATTGCCATTAATGCAGCCTGATCAATGCCCATCTCAGGGAGGGGGAATTTCCTGTTTACTCAGCGGCCTCTTTAATACAAAGTCCCGCCTCCTTGAGCGGCTTCTATGATAGACAGAACCCTCGTCCAATGCCGACCCAGGAGACGGAACTTCCTATTACAGAGGCGCTGAGTAAACAGGAGATTATCGTTGTATGTAATCTGACGGCGCTCGTCCCGCCCCCCTCCCCGTTCTCTCAGATATATATCTTGTGAATATAGACACAGCCAACGGGCATGACGCCTTGGCACTTGTAGGCCAGTTTACCGGTCATTCTTGTATGATTATATCAACAATTATGTATCTATTATGATTATGTGTTATGCTTGTATTTACATGTACTCTTTTATACATCATTATACCTTGTGCAATTCAAATATGTATATACATGAAATTATTGGTCTACTACAATTGTATTACTAATAAATTATTTGTTATCTACTCTTACCTCCGCATTTTAAATTGCTTCATTTAAAGTCCCAACTTTCCTTTTTTACGTATCTGTACCAGGGATAGAGGCACTGGCCTGTGCCTCATTTAACCGCTTAACCACTTGCCGACCGCCCACCGCTGTTATACGTCGACAATGTGGCTCGGCTGGGCGAGAGCACGTAGTATGACGTCCTCTCTCCCAGCCGCCACTAGGGGCGCGCGCGCGCCCCCCGCTCGCCCCCGACTCCCGTGCGTGTGCCCGGCAGGCGCGATCGCCGCCGGGCACACGCGATCGCTCGGTAAACACACAGCTCCCGGTCCTGTCAGCAGGGGAAATGCTGATCTTCGGTTCATACAATGTATGAACCCGAGGATCAGTGTTTCCCCTAGTGAGGCAAACCTCCCCCCCCCCCCCCCCCCCACAGTAAGAACACACCCAGGCATACTTAACCCCTTCCCCGCCCCTAGTGTTAACCCCTTCACTGCCATTGGCATTTTTATAGTAATCCAATGCATTTTTATAGCTCTGATCGCTATAAAAATGCCAATGGTCCCAAAAATGTGTCAAAAGTGTCCGAAGTGTCCGCCATAATGTCGCAGTACCGAAAAAAAAAACGCTGATCGCCGCCATTACTAGTAAAAAAAATATAATAAAAATGACATAAAAATACCCCCTATTTTGTAAACGCTATAACTTTTGCGCAAACCAATCAATAAACGCTTATTGCGATTTTTTTTTACGAAAAATATGTAGAAGAAAACGTATCGGCCTAAACTGAGGAAAAAAAATGTTTTTTTATAGATTTTTGGGGGATATTTATTATAGCAAAATGTAAAAAATATTCATTTTTTTCAAAATTGTCGCTCTATTTTTGTTTATAGCGCAAAAACTAAAAACCGCAGAGGTGATCAAATACCACCAAAAGAAAGCTCTATTTGTGGGAAAAAAAGGACGCCAATTTTGTTTGGGAGCCACGTCGCACGACCGCACAATTGTCTGTTAAAGCGACGCAGTGCCGAATCGCAAAACCTGGCCTGGGCATTTAGCTGCCTAAAGGTCCGGGCTTAAGTGGTTAAAGTCCCATTTCTTTTCCCCCCCTTCTACGATTCATAGTGCAATGGGTGCAAATTGAGGCAGGCTGGTAGGGGCCCCAGTGTATTACTTTGCCCAGGGGCCCATGATGTTATTACGACGGCCCTGATGGCGCCCCATGGTGCCCAGGCACCCTGGTTGAAAAGGGCTGCTTTAAGCTACAGACTGTGAACCCTCCAAAATGAAGCCCTCTGAACTCTCTCCTATGCGGCCTTTCCTCTGATCCTACATTAAGCATGGCGGTCTCATTCTTGTCATCCCTTCTATTCTACGCTTACTCCCCTTCCCTCTCCAGAAGTCTTTATTTCCATTTGATATCTGTTGTCAAGAACTAACAGCCTCTCTTTGAAATTTATTTTGCAATGTACCCTTGTATTGATCCGGTCCTCGCATCTTCGGGCTCTCACACACTGTGAGTATAGCTTAAAGCAAAGAACAAACAGCTCAAGCAATGTCCCCGATGTTTGATTGCAGCACGAGTAATAAACAAGCACACACAATGTTTTTACACTTCAGAATTTAACCACTTGCTTACTGGGCACATATACCCCCCTCCTGCCCAGGTGAAATTTCAGCTTCCGGCACTGCGTCGCTTTAACTGACAATTGCGCGGTCGTGCGACGTGGCTTCCAAACAAAATTGACGTCCTTTTTTCCCCACAAGCAGAGCTTTATTTTGGTGGTATTTGATCACCTCTGCGGTTTTTATTTTTTTGCGCTATAAACAAAAAAAAGCGTACATTTTGAAAAATAAATCAATATTTTTTTTTTTCTCAGTCTAGGCCGATACTTATTCTTCTACATATTTTTGGTAAAAAAAAAAAAAAAATGCAATAAGCGAATGGTTTGCGCAAAAGTTATAGCGCCTACAAAACAGGGGACAGAATTATTATTTTTTATTATTGTTTTTTTTTACTAGTAATGGCGCCGATCTGCGATTTTTATCGGCACTGCGACATTATGGCGGACACATAGGACACTTTTGACAAATTTTTGGCACCATTCACATTTATACTGCGATCAGTGCTATAAATATGCACTGATTACTGTATAAATGTGACTGGCATTGAAGGGGTTAACACTAGGGGGTGAGAAAGGGGTTAAATGTGTGCCCCGCATAGTGTTTCTAACTGTGGGGGAAGGGGACTGACTGGGGGAGGTGACCGATCTGTGTCCCTATGTACACACACAGATCCACGTCCTTGTCTCTGTAACCGCGGATCGCGGGTGCCTGTCAGACATCGCGGCCTGCCAGGCATGCGCATCGGCATCTCAGTGATGCGGCGTGCACGCGCGTGCCGCCCCCCAGTGGCTGGAGGCCGTATATAGACGGCCTCCCGGAAATTTAGATCCACACTGTGGCCGTATAAAGTCATACGGCCGTCAGGAAGAGGTTAAAGGCCTACTCTAGCCAAATTCTTTTGGTAGAATCGGAACTTCAGTTTTATTTCATTGTAGCGCCCTCTCTAGCAGGGCCGTCTTTAAGGCAGGGCAAAAGAGGCAGCTGCCCTGGGCCCTGTCATTGTTGTGGGGCCCAAAGCAGCTGCCTCATACTTGCCAACTTTCCCAGTTTAAATTCCCTTGTACCTTGAAGTTTTAGTCATATGCTGTGTCCTGATAGCTCAGTGTGAAGTGCTGCTACTAATGCTGCCCAGCTCTGCCCTATTGTTGTGTACAGATGACTCACCTGCAGACCCTGTGTTTACATGTAAATAACCGCCATTCATATGTAAATAACGGGAGCATTTATATGTAAATAGCAGCAGCATGCATATGTGAATAGCTGAGGCAGGCGGCATTCATATGTAAATAAAGGCGGCATTCATATGTATATCATGCCCCTCTGCAGTGAAGAAATAATTTGCTCTAGCAACCAATCTGTGAGCAGTATTACTGAAAAGTACCGTATTTATCTTCGTATAGCGCGCCCCAGCGTATAGCGCGCACCCCCAACCTGGAAGGGAAATTTCAGGAAAAAAATAAAATACTTAGTTTCAATGCCCCTCGTCTGTGTCTTGCCCGGCGTCCATCGGCGGCCTTGTCCGGTCCGGCGTCCGTCTGCGGCATCAGTGGTGTCCTCCCCGCTTCCCCCGCGCTGTTTTTGAGCCGATCCCCGCTTCCCGCGCTGTGTTTGGATGCCGCCGCCGACATATACCGAGCGCAGTACACTCGGGCACCACGCTTGGCTCCTCTCGCATAAAGGCTAGGAGGCCAGGGTCAGGGCGTGACCGTGAGCGGAGCCGAGCCTGGCCGAGTGTACCCGAGTGTACTGCGCTCGGTATATGTCGGCGGCGGCGTTCAAACACAGCGCGGGAAGCGGGGATCGGCGTATATCGTGCACCCATGATTTTCCCCTTATTTTAAGGGGGAAAAAGTGTGCGGTATACGCTGATAAATACGGTAATCTCTAGCAACCAATCAACAAGAAGAAATCATGTGCTGTAACCTCTAGCAACTAATCAGTGAGCCGTAATGTGTGCTGTAACCTCTAGCAACCAGTCAGTAAGTGGTAATGATATGGTAATGATATGCTGTAACCTCTGGCAACCAATCGCAATCACTGCCTGATCTGATATAGTAAATAGATTTTTAGTCTAGCCGATATTCATTGTATGACTCAGAGCAGGTGGAGAGCAAAATTGTATGGGGGGGGGGGGCCACAATTTTTCCTAAGTAAGTGCTAGAGTGAGTGTAACTAGTTTTTGGTTTCTCTGCTTAACAGGGAGACAGCTAGGCAAATGTATGTCCTGCCAGCAGAGAGCTGTGATTGATTGATAGAGTCTGCTCAGTGTGCTCTGGTGCTGCTCATGCTGTCTTAAAAGTTTCACACTGGTCCCGGACAGTTGGTGGAAATCTTACAGATGAGATACAGCCCTGGCCAATTAGAAGGGGATGTGCCCCAATGCATGCTGGGTGACTGTATTTATATTGGATGAGCATGTGAGTTCTGGGTCTTTCTCTAGAGAGAGAGAGAGGTCCAGGTGGGGAGGGGGGCTGCTGCCTCTCGCCAGCGCTACCTGCTATGCGGCCTCAGGTGGGCAACCTGAAGGCCTGAAACACCGAAGCTGCAACCCATGGTTCTTGTGAGAGCTGACTGAGGGAGGATGCCTGCAGATCTTGTCTGGTACTGCTGAGGAAGGCTGCTGTTGGTGCTTCAGGAGCCTTGTGAGCACAGACCTCCCACAGGGGATCCCTGAGACCTGTGCTGTTAGATCCCCCTCTGAGTGCTGAACTCTGCACCCTGTACATAGTGTATGCCATGCATTGGGCATCTGTACATAGGGCATCCCTGAAATGTACATAGCATACTCCTGAACACTGCACTCTGTACATATCACACCCCCAAACTCTGCACTCTGTGCATTGGGCATCCCTGGAACTGCACTCTGTACATAGCGCACTCCTGAACTCTGCACTCTGTATGTAGCTTAATCCTAAACTCTGATTTCTGTGCATAGTGTAATCCTGAACTCTGCTTGTAGCATAGTCCTGCACTCTGTACTTAGCTTAGTCCTGAACTCTGCACTCTGTACGTAGCACACTCCTGAACTCTGCACTCTGTATGTAGCGTAATCCTTAACTCTGAACTCTGTATGTAGTGTAATCATGAACTCTGCACTCTGTATGTTGCGTAATCTTAAACTCTGTAGGTAGCACACTCCTGAACTCCACACTCTTTACGTAGCACACCCTGAACTCTGCATGTATAGTAATCCTGAACTCTGCACGCTGTACGTAGCGTAATGTTGAACTCAACACACACCTGAACCCTGCACTATGTACGTAGTGTAATCCTGAAGTCTAAACTCTGTACGTAACATACTCCCGAACGCTGCACTCTGTACACATTGCATTCTCAAACCCTGCACTCTGTACATAGCACACCCCTGAACTCTGCACTCTGTGCATAGGGCATTCCTGGAACCGCACTCTGTACATAGCCCACTCCTGAACTCTGCACTCTGTACGTAACACACTCCTGAACCCTGAAACTCTGTACGCAGTGCACCCCAGAGCAACCATACTGCTGATGCGGCCCACAATGAAATTGAGTTTGACACCCTTGCTGTAAAGGAAGTACGAGAACATTTGTTTTGCCACATTCTCACAGACAGAATGGGCCAGATTCACAAAGAGATACGACGGTGTATCTCCTGATACGCCATCGTATCTCTGACTTACACTGGTCGTATCTTTGCGCCTGATTCATAGAATCAGTTACGCATACATATGACTAAGATCCAACAGTGTTACACTGTGTTACACCGTCGGATCTTATTTCCAATTTGAAAATGGCGCGGGGGGCGTTCCCGCTGATTTACGTTGAATAATATGTAAATCAGCGAGATACGCAAATTCACGAACGTACGCGGACCCGACGCAGTGTTGTTACGACGTTTCCGTAGCGGTTTTCCCGGCGTATACTTACCCCTGTTTCTATGAGGCGCAGCCAATGTTAGGTATAGCCGTCGTTCCCGCGTCGAGTTTGAATTTTTTTACGTTGTTTGCGGACGCCGATTCAGAAACCCGCGCGTCGCAAGTTACGCTCACGTCGAAACCACTGACGTCCTAGGCCCCGTACTCACGACCAAACATGTCTGCTGAAACTGGTACGCGCACCAGTTTCAGCAGACATGTTTGGCCGTGTGTAGGCCCGAGCGGACCATTTTCGGGCGGATCGGACAGGTTTCCAGCGGACAACTGTTTCCTGGACTTGCTTTAAAACAGTCCGCTGGAAACCTGTCCGCCCGGACATGTACGGTCGTCTGTACAGACCTACCGTACATGTCCTGCAGCCCGCCATCCCTCGCATGCGTCGAATGACTTCGACGCATGCGTGGAAGCATTTTAAAGGCAGGCCGCCCACGTCGCCGCGTCATTGTCGCGGCGACACCACGTCATCGACGCGGCGACACCGCGGACACGCCCCGCGTATTGTTTACGCGCGGACCTCTGTTCGATGGTGTGTACAGCCATCGAACAGAAGTCCCCGGGCAGACATGTCCGATGAAAACGGTCCGCGAACCGGTTTCATCGGACATGTCTGCCCGTGAGTACTCGGCCCTAGTGACGTCAGTGGGAGCAATGCACGCCGGGAAATTTCGCGGACGGCGCATGCTCATTTAAATCGGCGCGGGAACGCGCCTGATTTAAATAGTACACTCCCCCTAGCCACGGAATTTGAATTGCGCCGGGGGATTTACGATCCGCCGCCGCAAGTTTGGAGGTAAGTGGTTTGTGAATTACCCAGTTGCCTCGCAAACTTGCGGGAGCGTATCTTACGTAAATCAGATAGATCGAGCGGATCTAAAGATCCGCTGATCTACGTGAATCTGGCCAAATATCTGTGCACTTTCGCAGTACGAATAGCTATGCAAATGTTTTTATAAAAGTGGAAAAAGTTGCTGATCCCTGCACAGTCCTACTGTTAAGGAACACGACATGCAAAAGATAAAGAAGTTTCAGACTGAGTTGAGCTTTGTATGTATTTACATTGTCTGTCTGAAGAAAGTCGAAGGTGAATCACAGCCTCATCCTATAGAATGAATCACAAAGCCCAGAGATGGAATGAGCCTGACTTCGTATTGTCCTCCTGACTCATCGTCTTTAATGAACCGGGGCAATGAGCATTCAACAGACTAACAGCTTGTCAGGATCTCCATAGAGCCCCCACTGAACCTCTTCATCGCTCTCCACCTCCACCAATCACAATTCATCTCCTCCACATGTATTGTGTCTGCACCAACACACACGCGTCCCGGGCCCACCGAGACTCAATATTACGTTCTGCTTGTCAATCCTTCAAAGAACCCAACGCAAAGTCGTCCGCACACAATCTGCGCTCCTCCAGAAGACAAGAAATCCCCACACAGATTAGTCAGGAAGATAATCACTGCGATCCTTTTATTGTTCTTTGCTCTTTTCGCAGCAGATGCTGCCAAACAAAATGACAAACAGAAAGTAAAGCTAAATCACTCCCGCCCGCGATTCACAACAAAAAGGGGAATTTGTTGAAGAAGCTCTTTATGCCAATAACGTTTCTTTTAGTGTGGAAAACTTTGACAAAGAACCGCTGACGAACATATATACACGCCTGTGTACTGTTAAAAAAAGACGCGCATTTGTGGAAAATTTGAAAGCATGCTATTCAGGGACGATCCTAGGCAGGGTGCACGGGGTGCTCCGCACCCAGGCGCCACAGAGGTGGGGGCGCCGAAGCTCCAAAGTCTCCTGTCTGCCCCGCCTCCTCTGCGTGTGTCGGCTCTTCTACCATAGGCGGTGCGATGAGAGGCTTCTGGGTTGGCCGGAGCTGCTGCCAATCATCCCATGCACTCCCAGAAATGCTCTCCGAGTGCCACCCTCCAAGTAACCAAAGATGCCACGTATGCCCCGCCCCCCTGTAATGTGTTTCTGCTCCCAGCATGCCCAAGCTAAAGGGGTCTATTGGTCAAGTACTGATCTATGGGGACACCTGCTGTGGGGGGGGGCTCTGATGGGGGACACCTGCTGTGGGGGGGCTCTGATGGGGGACACCTGCTGTGGGGGGCTCTGATGGGGGACACCTGCTGTAGGGGGCTCTGATGGGGGACACCTTCTGGGGGGACTCTGATGGGGGACACTAATGAAGACTTATTATGGGAGCATCTCTGTGTTTGAGTCGTAGCCATAGAAACATTTGTAAAGGGGAGGAGTTAGTAAGATGACCACGCCCATGTGGGGCGCCAGAAATATTTCTGCACCCAGGCGTCTGTGACCCTAGGATCGGCCCTGATGCTATTCCACATTTGTTGTCGGAAAATCCAACAATTGTCCGATGGAGCGTACAAACAGTCAGATTTTCCGACATAAACCCTGCCATCACACATTTGTTGTCGGAAAATCCGATCGTGTGTGTACAAGGCTTGAGTGGCAATGTTGCCCGGTGCAGCTGAATAGGACTGGTGTGATCAAGCCCTAAAAGATCCACTTTAAAGCGGAGGTTCCGCAGAATAATTTTTTTTTAAAAGCCAGCAGCCCGCAATGTCGTGCAATGGACGAGCAATCGCACGTCCCTCGGCTGCACCCACCACCATCCTCGGTTAGGGAATCGAGAAGTGAAGCGTTGCGGCTTCACTGCGCGGTTCCCTACTGCGCACGCACCGCCACTGGTCCCCGCTCTCTCCCGGGAACTGTGTATTTTCCAGGAGACAGCGGGGGGTGCGGGTAGGGGCGTGTCTGCCGCAAGAGTTGTACCCGGAAGTGGGTGCAAAATACCTGTCTAAGGCCCGGCTCACACAATTCTATTGCGAACTTGAGCCGTTGCGATTTCTCAAATTCGCAAGTCATTAAAATAACGTTGTTTTCCATTAGTGCAGTTTGATCCGTGTGCGATGCGAATTCAGCTCTATAGACTGGCATTCCCTGAAATCGCGGTCACAAAATTGTGGTAAAATCGTGTGATTTTGAGTTAGCAGCAGGGTGAACCTAGCCTAAGGCTGCTTTCACACTGAGGCGCTTTGCAGCCGCTATTGCGCTAAAAGTAGCGCCTGCAATGCGACCTGAAAGAGCCGCTACATTCTATCCAGTGTGAAAGCCTGAGGGCTTTCACACTGGAGCGTTGTGCTGGCAGGAGGATAAAAAAACTCCGGCCAGCCGCTACAGCGCCTCTGCCCATTGAAATCAATGGAATAGCGCCCCCAAAGCACCCTCAAAGCGGCGTTTTTGCAGGCGGATTTAACCCTTTTTCGGCCGCTAGCAGGGGTTAAAATCACCCCACTAGCGCCCGCAAATCGCGGCAAAAACGACGGTATAGCGGCGCTATACCGCCAGCGCATCCAGCACTTCAGTGTGAAAGCGGCCTTAGACAGGTATCTGCACCCCCCTCCCCCCTGAAAGGTGCCAAATGTGACACCGGAGGGGGGGGGGAGGGTTCTGAAAAGCGGAAGCTCCATTTTTGTGTGGAACTCCACTATTGATGCCGCGTACACACGATCATTTTTCGGCATGAAAAAAAAACGTTGTTTTTCAGCATGTCCAAAAAACAAAGTTTTTCCAAATTTATCATTAAAAACGACGTTGCCCATACACCATCGTTTAAAAAAAATGATGAACAAAGCGCGGTGACGTGCAACGCGGCACTATAAAGGGGAAGTTCCATTCGCCTTTGGGCTGATTTAGCTGATTCCGTGTTAGTAAAAGACGATTCGCGCTTTTCTGTCTGTTACAGCGTAATGAATGTGCTTACTCCATTATGAACGGTAGTTTTACCAGAACGAGCGCTCCCGTCTCATAACTTGCTTCTGAGCATGCGCAGGTTTTTTACGTCATTTAAGCCCACACACGATTATTTTAAATGACGTTTTTAAAAACGTTGTTTTTTTTTTCATGCCGAAAAATGATCGTGTGTACGCGGCATAAGGATCCCTTTATCCTGAAAAGCTCTTCTTGACTTTAGAACGGTCCGGGTCCCCGGAAGCTTGCATGTTAAACAGCATTTTTATTCATCGCCGCGAGGCTGAAACAAGATCCTGTTATTTTTTTTACACATGAAAATGAGGTAATTCAATCCAGCGATTGAATTTGGAGAAAGACGATGCAAAATATATTATTAATGCAGCGCGGTCCCTGCGGAGAGAGAGAGAGACAGAGGGCCCGTGTAATTGTTTATGAACGCAGTAACCAAAATGGCATTTGACTCAAGTTGTTACCATTTCATTGCATCAGACTGAGTCATCGCTAATTACCAATCCTTAGAAAACTAGCGCTATTAAAATAAAAAATAAAAAAATGAAAACACAACAGATGTTGTGCTACGTGTTAAGAAGAAATAATGCATGGGATTCGAATGCGTTCAATGATCAGTGAACTGAGCGGACGGCGCGTTCAATGTCCCGGTTAATTTCGTTTTCAATATTAATTGAGATGACTTGGTGGAACACGGGCCGGGTGGCATCATTGTCCTGTGTGATGTAATTTAATATTTATTGACCCGCGGGGTCACTCGTTCACAAGGCGGAGGGACGTGTCGATCGCAGGCTGAGGTCCTTCAGTAAATAAGCCATTACAGAGGGCGAGTGCGCAGTTTGTGAATGAATAATCATGTGATGGGGTGACGGGGGCGAGCGGGCGCACAGACCTTTTTTTTTTTTTTATTGATGAAAGTAATAAAGTGATGTACAATTGCACAGACCTTTGTATCACACCCCAGCAATAAACTCGATTGTAAAAAAACGAAAAAAAACACTTTTACAGAACTACTGTTTTTTTTTTTCTCGAAGTAACTTTACTGTGACAGATCTGTTACCCATAGTGCTACTGACATGTAAAGCTCATCTGTTACCTGCAGGGCAGGATTTAGGGTGGTGGGCAGGGATGGACTGGCCATTGGGACTACAGGGAGTTTCCCGGTGGGCCGATGGCTCAGTGGGCCGGATTCAGTGACAGCGGCCTGGGAGTTTCTCAATTCTGCCCCATAAGGGGGGGCACCAAACTGATTCTTTGCCCCGGGAGAAATAATGTCTAGCTTTCCCACTGGTACTGCCTATAAGAATACTAGTACCAGCCGTTCTACTCTAATAAAGTAAAACGGCTAGTGGCTAGTGAAGGGGGAGAGGGGGCTTGGGTGGCCGGGGGGAGGTGCAGGACTTGTCCGGCCGCTTTGGGAGAGACCTGATAAAGTGGGCGAGTCTGGATGAAGTCCAGGGCCAAATTGTTGTCCCAGTCCAGCCCTGGTGGTGGGGGCCCCTGGGATTGAGACACTTTCTTCTATACAATACGACAAATGGGCGTGGTTCATGCAAAATGGTGGGCGTGGCTCAAATGGGCGATAGCTCAGGGCGGGCGATACCTATTTATGTCATGTGTATGGAGAAGGACACGAGGGGGAGGCGGGGGCCCCGAGTACATTGCGGGGTTCCTAAGCAGCTTGGGTAGCAAGCCTATAGGGCGGATCGGCCCTGGGAACGGCACACAAAGAGCGTGCCGTGACTCGGTGGACAGGAAGCGCATGCACTGGAGAAATAATCAAAGAAAAAAGTAAGGAGACTTTAATAGGCAGGGGCCCCCCTATTGGACGGGGCCCATGGGCTTGAGCCCAGTCAAGCCCAATGGTAAGTCCGGCCCTTCTGACCACAATACTACACTGACCACCACACTAACCGCTACACTGACCACAATACTTCCCTGACCACAATACTACACTGAGAACTACACTGACCACAATACTTCCCTGACCACAATACTACACTACTACACCGGCAGCTCACACTTTTCAACACTCCGACTGCCATGTTCATTGTTTCCCGCCGCACTATAATTGGGCGTATGGGGGGTCACATGCGGAGGCCTTCAGGAGCAACCGCGATCACGGACAGGCCAGCCCCACATGACCCCCATACGCCCATTTACAGGGCGCCAGATACTGAAAATGGCGTCCAGAGCTCGGGGACACAGAACATTTTAATTAAGAGGAAACAGCCAGTAGTGTCACTATTGGCACAAATATTTTGCCCCCCCCTGCCCCCCCCACGCTACGCCACCACCCCCTGACCCTGCTTCAGGCCCTATTCCGAACTACATTTCTGTCTGATTAATGTGTCCGGCTTTCAGGTGAACTGAAACCCGGACTGAAAACCGGACACACAATTCAAAACCTGGACTGTCCAAGTGAATTTCAGACAGTTGGCAAACCTATGTTAATGGTGTTTCCCATCACCATCCCATGGCCTATGGGTGATATAATCATGAAATATGGGATGAGACTCCCCACCCTGCTGTCATTCATCATTATATTAAACTATAGAGATAGGAAAAAAAACTTCACATACGAAAGACAATTAAGGTACACACAATTTTATTGACATTTTTTATTCTTTACAAGGAAACATTTTTACAAGAAAATAATTGTAGGTCTTCGGAGAACATTGGTCGGTCCATCGCTGTTATCCTGTGACTCCTCGGAGGTGGGGCCTTTTCAGACTACTAGACCTACGGATGATTCAGAGGAAGGTGAAAAACTCCCTCAGTCAAAGGAGAAAAAATTCCTTCCTGACCCCCTAAGGCGATCGGATAGTCCCTGAATCTTCAGTCTAGGGTGACCAGTTCATCCTCTATCTATGGGAGATTGGTCACTGTTATCCTCTGACTCCTCGGAGGTGGGGTCTTTTCAGGCTCCTATAAAACAGATTACAGCGCACACATACAAGAATTACATTTATCCTGCAAGGCTATTTAAAACACCTAAACTTATTCAAAAAAATACGGGGGTTTGGTCACACTATATGGTCTATAGTGCTAAGCCCACTTACTGCGACAAAGTACCCCGAATAAGTGGGTTACTTACCTTAGGCCTTTTAAGACTCCTAAACCTTCAGGATGATTCAGAGGAAGGCAAAAATTCCTTCCTGACCCCCTAAGGCGATCGGATATTCCCTGGATCATCAGTCTAGGGTGACCAGTTCATCTCCCTGTGAAAGGCATGACTTTCTATACTGTTCAAGACAATATAGATCAGAACATACATTCTATTTCTCATCAATATAGAGCCTCGGATCATCTGATTTGACTTTTATTTTAGAGGGACAAAGTCTGACTTTTTAAGGTTCCCACATCAAGGCGGGATAGATAAGAAAATACATTTTATTTCTCATTTACAGATAACAAGACATAAAAACATTGTGACATCATCCACTGACTTTCCTATTACTACGACCTCCATCCATGTAACCCCAATCATCTCCTGGGGTTACTTGGATATCATTCCAGAAAGCCATCCAGAGGGAGGCCCATTCCCAAGTCCCCCCTCCCCCCCTGGGGAGCAACTCACCCAGATCACTCCCAGAGAGTCAATGCTGCAGATCCCATTGGCAGGAAATATAGAGGAAGAGTGGGCTATGGGGGAGGATTCTATCCGGCATGTAAGTGGGAAAACAGGACAAAGGTGTCTCACAGTTGTCACAGTTCCATGGGTGCAGTGTGGGTCAGAGCACAGTGGACCCCACCCCCCAATGGGGCCCATGTGCACTGCACACTTTGCACCCATGGATAATACGCCATTGCCGCATGCTAAAATGGCTGGTGTGAAAGCCTTAGTGGTTTAAGAAGATGGACACTCCTGTTTTTTTCCCAATTATATGCTGGTTACACTACTTCCCATATAGCCCGCTCCTCCTCCACATGTCCTGCCAATGGCATGTGTGGCAGTGACTCTTTGGGAGTGGTCTGAGCGGGTTGTTCCCTGGGGGTGGAGCTTGAGATCACGCTTCTCTCTGAATGGCCTTTACGGATTGTGGCTGCTCTACGAATGCACAGTAGGCATGCCCATGTCACGTGTGACGTCATACACCGCTATCGTGCAGCAGTCAGATCACATGTGATGGGTGGTCTGATCTGTGACACAACCACATTCTCTGGAGATCTTGGTAATAGGGAAGTCAATGGTTGTTGTCACAATGTCTTTATGTCTTGTCATCCGTAGATGATAAATAAAATGTATTTTCCTACCTATATAATTGGGACCTTAAAAAGTTAAAGTTTGTCCCTGAAAAATAAATGTCACATTAGATGGTTGTAGATCCTTCAGGGTCTAATGATCTAAAGCTCTACATTGATGATCCTGCCTCTTCAAAGGTGATGATGAGGCTCCAATGTGGGGATTCTGGCTCTTCTATGGAGGTGATGAGGCCTTCTATGGAGGTGAGGATCCTGGCTCTCCGATGGTGGTGATGAGGCCCTACGGTGAGGATCCTGGCTCTTCGATGGGGGTGATGAGGCTGTACGTTGATAGTGGTTATGAGGCCATACAGTGAGGATCCTGGCTCTCCGATGGTGATGATGAGGCCCTACGGTGAGGATCCTGGCTCTCCGATGGTGGTGATGAGGCTCTACGGTGAGGATCCTGGCTCTTCGATGGGGGTGATGAGGCTGTAAGTTGATGGTGGTTATGAGGCCATACAGTGAGGATCCTGGCTCTCCGATGGTGATGATGAGGCCCTACGGTGAGGATCCTGGCTCTCCTATGGTGGTGATGAGGCCACTGGCTGCAGCTTCAAAAGCCATAGAATTTCTTCTGCTCCTCTGGCTCTATCAGCGTCTCACAGTCTTCTTCTTCTTCAGATTGAAAGAATTTTTTCCCTGACACTCCTTCACTCAGATCTTCCTCAGGAATCTGGAAAGCGAAAAAAAGACTTGTCAATGTTTCGAATTTATTCAGAAAAATCTATAAATCTCCCCATTGTGCTGGGACTCCTCCCTTATACGTATACTTACATATCCTGATGGAAATGGTGGCGGTGATTTTCCTTGCTCTGTCTCCTTCCAGTCCACCTTCCTTAAGAATGGGTGTTCTCGGATGTCACTTACTAGCATCATCCGCTCCTCTTGGTCTTTACATAGAAACTGTAAAAAGGAAAAGAATATAATAAGAAACACTGAAATAACATAACCAATCTCTGAACAAAAGAATTCCACTTTTAATATTTTATTTTGACAGTTACATATTTCTTATATCAGTCTTATGATGATGGCAGCCCCAGGGGAGCTCTATATGCTGTCTGTGTAAGGAATGTCCCCAGAAATTGAATTTACTGCATACGTGATTGGCTCCGTCATGATCCAAGGAAACCACACAGATCATGAATGCAAGTTAAGCACATCCTCTGCAATTGGATTTTAGGGGTCACAAGGGCTGCTGCATTCCTCACACATCCTCTGCAATAGGATTTTCATTTTTTGGATTGTACTTGCTAAGCCTTTTCCACTGATAAAGGGACACAGGGGCTGCTGTTTTCCTTATGACAGGTGAAGACAGATCCATCCATTAAGCAGTCATCTTGCTGAAAGCACTGCTATGACTTCCATCAATGTGTGTAGGTAAACATGTGAAATTTCTAATGTGTCTTCTAAAATCCTAATAAGATATATGTAACCTGGAAAGGACTTTGTCACTTAAAAGATATAAAACCTCTATGTATACTTACGATCTCTATGATGTCACAGAGGGCAGGGTCCATGTCTTCTGGATAGCACGGTTTCTTGGTGGTCAGTATCTTCAATGTTTCCTCAGAGGACTCTTCGCCACTAAGAAATGGATGTCCGCCGTCCACCATCACAAATACTATTATTCCCAGTGCATAATAGTCGACCATGCCGAAGTATGGAAAACCTTGAAGGACCTGTAAAAACATAATAAAGAGAAAGATTAATAAGCTGATTGTCAGGCCAGGCAGAGGACAGAGATGACTCCATGCTGGTATATGTGACCAATGAAGTCTACCAGGAGTCCTAAAATTGTGCTCAAAAGCCATTAAACTAAGGCAGAGCTTGTGAATATTGGGGCATTGAGTCTCCCAGAGATACAAATTATAATTGGTTGAAGTCTCCCAAATTGAGGGAACTTTCTCTCTTAAAGAATTGTCCACAGAACAGGCACCTGTTTTCTGGGGAAAACTCTAAAACTTTGGATCTTACTTTCTTTCTCAATGACAGTGGTCACCAATACAAACAGATAGGGGGGGTCCCAATGGGCCCCACTTTATCTTATCTCTATATCCCATAATAACAAACATTACAATTAGATCTAATATCAGGTAGCTAGCACGTATCTTACCTCTGGCGCTATGTACGTTGGTGTCCCGATTCGTCCTTTGGTCCTCTTGGACTCTGTGACTCCAGCAACTGACAAGCCAAAATCTGTGATTTTGATGTGGCCGTCATCACTCAAGAGGATATTTTCAGGCTTGATGTCTCTGTGGATGATCTCCCTAGAATGCAGGAACTGCAGACCGCAGATCATTTCCGCTATGAAGCATCTGATGGGGAAATAGATATATAAATTAGCATCCCAAATCATTGCAGACTAATTTAATCTAAATATGAAATTACTTCCCCCTATAGTAAATAGGGGTGTGGATGGTCAGGTGAAGGGGGTGATCACATCACTGCCATTTCCTCAGTGGTCGGTCACCCCCCCCCCCCCCTCACTCCAGAGCGACCCGGTTATTGATCTTACCTGATGGTGTCCTCGGAAAATGGACCTGAAACCACGGTGTCAAAGAGATCCCCTCTGCTCAGGCATTCCATGACAAAGACGAGATGATTCTGTGTAGAAATAAGAGGTAAAGTTTACATTATAGACATGCAGGATTTCATTTTGTAATAGACAGACACACACACACACAGGTTAGGAAAACTGGATAGAGAAACTATGAAGGTCGTCATTGCTGGACTGTCCTTATTGCAATGCTAGCTTTGTCTGGCTGTTCTGGTGATCAAATTAATTAATTCTTTGGTTCACCATCTTGGAAGCCCCCTGTAGATCAGAAGGCCTGACTTCTCCTGTCTTGCTAGCTGCAGACTCAAAGTCAAACTCAAAGTTTTGATACCAGAAGCAACCAGGTTGTCATTTCAAAAGCAGGCCAGCAATGGCAGCCTCTTAAAATGATTTTCTAAAATAAAACCGCTACTCTGTGCAGTTTACCCAACCAACCTCTAGGCTTGTAGGAGGCACTCTAGAGTTCTGCTCTTACCCATACTACTTTCCATCCACTACAGCCGGACCCCTCAGGAAAAACCTGGTGTGGGACACAAGTGAAGCTCCCTTCCGCCTCTCACAATTCAGCACTCATGGCCAGATCCACAAAAGGGATACGACGGCGTATCTACTGATACGCCGTCGTATCCCTGTTTCTATCTTTGGAACTGATCCACAGATTCAGTTTCCAATAGATAGGCAGAAGATCCGACATGTGTAAGGGACTTACACTGTCGGATCTTAGGATGCAGTACCGCATCCGCCGCTGGGGGCATTTCGAGTCGAAATGCCGCTTCGGGTATGCAAATTAGCACTTACGGAGATCCACAAAGCTTTTCAGCTTTGTTTTTTCTCCGTAAGTATTAGTTTGCAATCGTAAAATTAGGGCTGCTTTTACAAGGCCTAAACTGTTTAGACCTTGTAAAAGTAGACCCTTCTATCCCGCGTCGCCGTCTTTTTTTTTTCAAAATTTTTTTTTTCCCGCCGCAACTCGTATTTTTTTTTTACGCCCGTCGCAATTCTCAAAACCCGGCGCAATGTAAAACCGCGTAAAGCACGTCGGGAAAATGACGTCGTGAGCATGCGCAGTACGGGCGGTGCGGGAGCGCGCCTAATTTAAATGGGACTCGCCCCATTTGAATAGGAACGCCTTGCACCGGCCGGATTTAAGTTACACAGCCGAAAATTTCTAGGTGCTTTGTGGATCGGGCACCTAGGTAGAAATTTTCCGGCAGTGTAACTTAAATCAGAATATTTAAGTTACGGCGGCTGGCTGTGGATCTGGCCCTATGTGCCTAAGGGACTATTTGACAGGTGTGAAGACCGTCATATGAGGTGGGAGGGGTGGCTTAGCCTTGTGTAAATTTCAGCTCCCAAAATGGTCACCATTTGAATAACAATTTTAGGGGGTCTGGATCAGTAGTGGAGTGCAGTACAGGAAAGAGGTGTAGAAAGTGGAAGGTGAAAAGACTTACCTTTGTCTGGAACGTTCCAAACAGATGTGTAATAAATGGACTCTCGCTGGCTGCCTTCAGCACGTCACGTTCTGTGAAAATCATCTTGCAATCATTAGCGTTTCGCAGTAATTTTTTCTTTTCCACAATTTTAACTGCCAGATTCTGGTCAATGGTGGGATGAGAGGCCAACAGCACAAGCCCGAAGGATCCCTCTCCGAGAATTCTATGACAAGTCATCTTTTCAAAGGAGAGTATGCATGACGGGTCCTTGATGGCACGGGTGCATGGGACTGGTGAGGCCATCTCATGGTTTGTGCTGCTGATGGGTGAAGATTGCAGACTCTCAACATCACTACTGAGTGAAAATTTTAAAGATGGATTGCTTGATGTGTCAGAGAGTGATGAGAGTGATGTGACGTGTGTTTCTTTGTCCTCCATAGCTGCAGCCTGTACAGTCTTCTGGTCTTTATCAGTGGATGGAGTGACTTCCTTGTCCTCCATAGTTGTGGCCTCTGCAGTCTTCTGGTCTTCGCTGCTTGATGGAGTGACTTGTGTTTCTTTGTCCTCCATAGCTGCAGTCTGTACAGTCTTCTGGTCCTCATCGGTGGATGGAGTGACTTGTATGCCTTTGTCCTCCATTGTTGAGGCCTGTACAGTCTTCTGGTCCTCATCGGTGGATGGAGTGACTTGTATGCCTTTGTCCTCCATTGTTGAGGCCTGTACAGTCTTCTGGTCATCATCGGTGGATGGAGTGACTTGTATGCCTTTGTCCTCCATTGTTGAGGCCTGTACAGTCTTCTGGTCCTCATCGGTGGATGGAGTGACTTGTATGCCTTTGTCCTCCATTGTTGAGGCCTGTACAGTCTTCTGGTCATCATCGGTGGATGGAGTGACTTGTATGCCTTTGTCCTCCATTGTTGAGGCCTGTACAGTCTTCTGGTCCTCATCGGTGGATGGAGTGACTTGTATGCCTTTGTCCTCCATTGTTGAGGCCTGTACAGTCTTCTGGTCTTCATCGGTGGATGGAGTGACTTGTATGCCTTTGTCCTCCATTGTTGAGGCCTGTACAGTCTTCTGGTCATCATCGGTTGATGGAGTGACTTGTATGTTCTTGTCCTCCATTGTTGAGGCCTGTACAGTCTTTTGGTCATCATCGGTGGATGGAGTGACTTGTATGTTCTTGTCCTCCATAGTTGAGGCCTGTACAGTCTTCTGGTCCTCATCGGTGGATGGAGTGACTTGTATGCCTTTGTCCTCCATTGTTGAGGCCTGTACAGTCTTTTGGTCGTCATCGGTGGATGGAGTGACTTGTATGTTCTTGTCCTCCATAGTTGAGGCCTGTACAGTCTTCTGGTCCTCATTGAAGAATGAAGTTGTTTGTGTTTGTTTGTCCTCCATTATTTTATCCAGTTCAGCCTTACTGATGTAAGGAACCCAGATGTAAGGCTGTCTGACGTTGAGACGTTCATCGTTTTTTCCTAGAGAGAGAAGAAAACAGTCATTTTTATTCTTGCTCTTTACACCTCATTGATCGATCTTACATGAAATCTGTGCACATTTAGATGGATCGTCATATATGAGTGTCATGCGTGAGTGTTATGGAAATAATCTGGTGTTACATGTTTCCCTTTATGGGGATTCTCTATATACATGGACAATATGGGAGTTCTCTGCCCAGGGGGGTCCATTCTTAGTGCCTGGCTTTCTATGTCAGAACAAGTGTAAGTGAAGAAATCCCTGTGACATCTCTAACAGCACCCCCCCCCCCCTGAATTCCCATACTTGAAGTGGAAAATAGAAAAATGACACCTATGATGTAGTCTGTCACTGCTGTGACGTTCTTTGTTTTTTTGCTACCCCCCCCCCCCCCCCCCAACACAGCTTTTTTTATTATTATTATTATTTATTTAACTAATGGGGACTTGATGGCTTCTAACTCCTCCCCTTCTCTTCTCCATCCATCCAGTGGATACACTATTAGCCAGATTCAGAGAGAGTTACGCCGGCGTATCAGTAGATACGCCGTCGTAACTCTGAATCGCCGCCGTCGTAAATTTAAGTGTATTCTCAAATTGAGATACACTTAGATCTAGCTAAGACAGCTATCTTAGCTGTCTATTTAGGCCGGCCGCTAGGGGTGTGTACGCTGATTTACGCCTAGAATGCGTAAATCAGCAAGATACGCCTATTCACGAACGTACGCTTGCTCGTCGCAGTAAAGATACGCCGTTTACGTAAGTTTTCAGGCCAAAAGATATTCTACCAAAAAGATGGCGCAGCCAATGTTAAGTATGGACATCGGAACCGCGTAGAATTTTACATAGTTTGCGTAAGTCGTCCGTGAATGGGGCTGGGCGTAATTTACGTTCACGTCGAAACCAATAAGTCTTTGCGGCGTAATTTGGAGCATGCGCACTGGGATATGTCCACGGACGGCGCATGCGCCATTCGTTAAAAACGTCAATCACGCCGGGTCACGATTCATTAGCATAAAACACGCCCACCTCTTCACAATTTGAATTAGGCGCGCTTAGGCCAGCACATTTACGCTACGCCACCGTAACTTAGGATGCAAGTGCTTTGTGAATACAGCACTTGCCTCTCTAACTTACGGCGGCGTAGCGTATATGAGATACGCTACGCCTGCCTAACGTTAGGCACATCTACGTGAATCCAGCTATATGTATGTGTATATATATATATATATATATATATATAGAGAGAGAGAGAGAGAGAGAAAGAGAGAGAGAGTGAGAGAGGTGATCCCACTATGTGTATATATAGAGGTGATCCCACAATGTGTATATATAAAGGTAACCCCACTATGGCCCGGATTCACATACATCGGCGCATATTTATGCCGCCGTAGCGTATCTTCTTTACGCTACGCCGACGCAGCGCAGAGAGGCAAGCACCGAATTCACAAAGCACTTGCCACCAAATCTGCGCTGGGTTTCTTAGGCGTAAGTCGTCGTAAGTGGAAGTGGGCGTGAGCAATGCAAATGAGGCGTGACCCCATGCAAATGATGGGCCGAGCGCCATAAAGATACGAATAACGAACGGCGCATGCGCCGTCCCGTGGACGCATCCAGTGCGCATGCTCAGAATCACGTCGGAACTACTCCCTAAGATACGCCGGATCACTGCCTACGACGTGAACGTAACCTACGCCCAGCCCTATTAACGTACAACGCAAACAACAAAAGATACGACGGCTTGTGTTTCCTGGTCCATACCTTTGCATGGGTTGTGCCTCATATATGGGGAACAACTTTACGCCGGGCGCAAGTACGTTCGTGAATCGACATATCTCCCTCATTTCCATATTTGAATAGGAAATCAATGGGAGCGCCACATGCATCCAGCGTAAATATGCGCCCACGATACGCCGGCGTAGGCAAGTTACGTTGGTCGGATGAAGCCTATTTTTAGGCGTATATCAGTTTGTGGGCACGGCGCATAGTTGCACTTACGCGGCGTATCTCGAGATACGTCGGCGTAAGTGCTTTGTGAATCCGGGCCTGTGTGTATATATAGAGATGACCCCACAATGTGTGTATATAGAGGTGACCCCACAATGTGTGTATATAGAGGTGACCCCACAATGTGTATATATAGAGGTGACCCCACTATGTGTATATATAGAGGGGACCCCCAATATATAAATACAGTATCTATCTATCTATCTATCTATCTGTTTACATATTAAAGTATTAGTAATTAATTATTTATCAAATAATGTAATTTTTTACTAATAAGTACTGTTTCATATCTATATAAATATATAGAGAGAGAGAGAGAGATCAATTTTTTATATATATATATATATATATATATATATATATATATATATATATATATATATATATAAATATATACATATGTGTGTGTAATAATTACATTGATTGATTAATAATATATATTTATATATATATATATATATATATATATATATATATATATATATATATATATATATATATATAAAACAATGAATCCAAAATAAAAAATCCAAAATGTCACAAAGATTACATAATGTGCTCTTTGAAGGGCAGATTTCTCTTATTTCTATATATCTCCTATGGGAAGGCTAATGTATGAATATATATATATCTCTGTATAAAACATCCATCATGTGACCTTGCACTATAATTCTCTACAATATTACTTACTATGAACGTCATCTTCTGGGATTTTTGGGCGTTGGCAGGGGCAGATTCTACCTATGGCAGCCCTGACCTTCTGCCCAATAGCCCTGGCTCCACCCTTTTTAGGGGCGGTAGTTTGGGGCGGTGGGTTTGCCCGGTGCTCCTCGGATAAAGGGCGCACATTTAGCAATAAAACAGGTTCTTCCTTGTTGTTCTTCAGAAGATCCTTCGCCTTGTAACCGCTCTTTCTCATAAATCGTGTCATTGTTCCCCTAGAACTCGCAACACTGCAGAGAGAGAGAAATCGCATCCTGCTCGGTCAGAATACACGCAGCAAGTGAGCTGTACCCCTGATGCGTTCCTTATATGGGCAAAAGGGGGGGGGGAGCCACAGTGACATCACAATGCTCCATATGCTCTGTAGACTGAATTCACACAGCTGCACCAGATGGATGAGGTGTTCTATTTTTAGAACCAACTGACAAAAATTCAAATCTACAGCCAGTCTGGTGCACTGTACAAACAACTGTTTAACCCCTTCACTGCCGGGGGACTTTTTCTTAATATGTTTTTTGTTCATTAAAATGAGCAGAAATTACTGTATAAAGTATATATTTTCTGAAAGCAGAGGCTCTGCAGAATCCAATGGCGGCATTTGTAGTTTTTTATGTCACAAGATATTTGCACAGTTGTTTATCAAACGCATATTATTAGGAAACAAATTCGCTAAAATTAATTTTAAAGCAGAAAAAAGAAATATTGTAACCAATTTGTTTTGCAGGACAAAGTAGCTCCTGGACCATTTTGTTAAGGTTTGTGCGATTTGCTGCATTTGTTGTGCGACAAAACGTGTCTTCTCTAGGCAGGTTCTTTGTACCTTTAACAATTAATCGCGTTTCAAGTAGACATTTGCACGCCCGAAAAAATTCAGTTTATTTTTTTTTAGGATCATTCGCAAATTCAGAAAAATTCAAATTCAGTACATTCTATTTGCATAGATGCGGTATTATTATTACTTTTTTAATTTGTATTTGTTACGTTCACTAGCAGACAAATTTGAAAGAAAAATATATTTTTTAGTTTATAACTTTTATCGTTTTTATTATTATAATATATTATTTATAAATAATAATAGTAATACAACTATAATAATGGTTAATAATTTGTTACGTTCACTAACAGACAAATTTGAAAAAAATACAAATACCTATAATTTATTGATTTATAACTATTATAATCGTTTTTATTATTATTGGCAATTTTATTAATAAATAATAATAATAATAATAATAAAAATAAATTAAACTATAATATTGGTTAATAATTCATTACCTTCACTAACTAAATTTGAAAGGAAATTCCAAGACCTATAATTAAATAGTTTATATAACTATTATTACAGTTTATAATAATTATTTTTGTAGTTTTTTTTATTAATATTATAATTACTTATTAATAATAAAGAATAATATAATAATTAAAAAACATAATAGTTAATAATAGTTAATTATTTGTTATGTTCACTAACTGCCAAGTTTGAAAAAAAAAAACAATACCTGTAATTTATTCATTTATAACTATTTTTATAGATTTTATTATTATTAGCAATATTATTAATAAATAATAATAATAAAATAAACCATAATATTGGTTAATAATTCATTACCTTCACTAACAGCCAAAATTGAAAGGAAATTCCTAGACCTATAATTAAATAGTTTATAACTATTATTATAGTTTTTATTAATATTATTATTACTTACTAAAAATTAAGAATAATAATAATAATAATAATAATAAAAACTATAATAATTGTTAATTATTTGTTATGTTCACTAACTGCCAAGTTTGAAAAAAAAAAAACAATACCTGTAATTTATTCATTTATAACTATTATTATAGATTTTATTATTATTAGCAATATTATTAATAAATAATAATAATAAAATAAATCATAATATTGGTTAATAATTCATTACCTTCACTAACAGCCAAATTTGAAAGGAAATTCCTAGACCTATAATTAAATAGTTTATAACTATTATTATAGTTTTTATTAATATTATTATTACTTACTAATAATAAAGAATAATAATAATAATAATAATAATAATAATAATAAAACAACTATAATAATTATTAAGTATTTGTTATGTTCACTGCCAAGTTTGAAAAAAAAAAAACAATACCTGTAATTATTTCATTTATAACTATTATTATTGATTTTATTATTATTAGCAATATTATTTATAATTAATAATAATAATAATAATAATAATAATAATAATAATAATAATAATAGTTATTATTAACTATAATCATGGTTAATAATATATTATGTTCACTAACAGATAAATTTGAAAGGAAATTTCAAGACCTATAATTTAATAGTTTATAACTATTATTATAGTTTTTATTATTATTATGAATACAAAAAAAAACTAGAATGGTTAATAATTTGTTATGTTCCCTGAGGCCCCTTGTACACTGGGGCGGAAGGTGCGGTGGCAGCAAAGTGCCGCTTTACCGTTGGAATTGTGTTGGTATTCGGCCGCTAGCGCTGCGGTTTTACCCCCCGCTAGCGGCCAAAAAAGGGTTAATACTGCCCGCTCTGCGCCTCTGCAGAGGCGCATTGCTTGCGGTATAGCCGCGGTTTCCCATTGCTTTCAATGGGAAGGAGCGGTGGTGGAGCGGTATACACACCGCTCCTTCACCGCTCCAAGTATGCGGCTAGCAGGACTTTTGGAGCGGTCCCGCCACCACACCGCTCCAGTGTGAAAGTGTGAAAGCTTTGACACTGGGGAGACAGCAGCCGCTGTTTCAGGTCGGTTTTGCAAGCGCTATTTTTAGCGCAATAGCGCCTGCAAACCGCCCCCAGTGTGAAAGGAGTCTAACAGCCAAATTTGAAAGAAATTCCAATACCTATAATTTATTCGTTTATTATTATTATAGTTTTTATTCTTATTATTAGCATTATTATTTATTATTAATAAATAATAATAATAATAATAATAATATTAATAATAATAAAATAAACTATAATAATGGTTAATAATTTATTACATTCACTAACAGACAAATTTGAAAGTAAATTCATAGTTATAGTTTATAACTATTATTATAGCTTTTATTATTATTATGAATAACAAATAATAATAAAAACTATAATAATGGTTAATAAACGTAATAATTAAATTATAATAGAAATTATCCAAATGTTTTATTCTTTTGAATTTCGGATTTTCTTTATTTTCGAAATGTAGTTTTCGGGGAAAAAAAATTGAACGTTTTAGGAGGTTTCGGAATTAACAAATGTGCCAAATTTAGCCGAAAAACGATTTCAGAACGAAATGGCCAGGCCAGTTTTTGCGTTACGGCACTGCGTTACTTTATAAGCCTCTAAGATCATCCCATGTGAACAAGATCCATCATACTGTCACTGTTGATTTTTATGATTGTGTACAATGTCATATAAATGATTTTATGTACAAATATTACATTTTAGATGAATTAATAAAATACTTTTTTATTATAGAAACCCAATGTTACATAGTTACACCAGGGCTGTCTTAATGAGAGGGCACACCTGGGCACTGCCTAGGGGCCCCAGTTGCATGGGGGGCCCCCTGCACTTTCCCCAAAGCAGCTGGTCCTTGAGCCCACCCTGCCCCGAAATTGGGGGCTCCATGATGGCACTGAGAGTTATAGATACACAGGGGAGGCAGTCTGCCTTCTACCTACTTGATGTCTGTTTACCTGCACTATCACCATTGTAGGGGCCCCAGAGCATTACTTTGCCCAAGGGCCCATGATGCTATTAAGACGGCCCTGGCGTCACTTAGGAATTGCTGGGAGGAACAGGTCTCTCTCACAGACCTGGCCATAGGGCCTCTGCCACAGGCCAATTACTTTAAGTAAGCTAGGTGGATGAACAGGGCGAATCCTCCCAGTGAAATTCAGCATATGTCACCGTATGGCAGCAAAGCATACCTATCAGCATTCCGGTCACCAGATCCCCGATTGGTTCGTCCAAGCCCTGTTGGATAACCTGCCTCCGGGCTCTCCTCAAGCCCACTCCCCAATCGCACTGCACCCAGCCTGGGATCCTCTCAATAGAATGGGGAACCCAGCGAGTCACTGGGGTCCCCTTTTACCTCCGGATGAGGTTCTGTGTAGCCTGCAACTTTGGCCAGGTGGGCCACGCCGGCGAAGTCCATGGATGCCGCCCCTGGAACGGGGACCCCACGAAGATTTTAGAACACATGACACCTGTCACAGATATACTTTCCCCCAGCCTTCCCCTGTGAGGGAAAACTCCTCTAATTGGCTGCTGGGGAAAACTTGCTCTGCCAGAACCCCTCTGGCGCCAACTGCAGGCCAGGGATGGTATCACATCCCTGGAGTACAGACTGACCCAGTGGACATTTCTGGAATGACAGAGGTCCCAATTTAGATAAATTGTGAATGGGAGCAAAGTAACTCTCCCATTCCCCACTAACTTTAGCGTAGTGCCCATACTGAAAGTAAGGGGGCACTACATACTCCCCCCCCACTTGAATTGACACTGTCCCCAGTGTCCTAAAGCATTCGAGTCCGAATGCTGGCCTGATACCTGCTAACCGGACAGAAAAGGAAGAAAAGAAGAAAGGACAGAATTCACACAATATTTTACAATATCTATGGCATAAGACACACAAACATACACAACCCTATCTATCTAGCTGCCCATTCTCCGCAGTGTTTGATAGTAGGTGGGTCCAAAAAAAAACAACTGCATAGGGAAAAACAAAGAAGCATACAAAATGTACAATATTATCAAATATCACTTGTGTATGTACAACCTCCAGGGTCAGGAACGAAGCTGTGCACTCGAGCCCGAGCGCAAAACCTCCTTCCCTCCCGAGGGGTCCTAAGGTGTAAGTGATGTAGGAGAAATACTCTGCTCTGTGCAAAAAAAAATACAAGTACAAAACTTAACATCTCTATATATATATTTTAGGTAACGGTGCAGAACACTGCCCCTAGTGATCAGTGCACTGGTACTGCAGCAGTCCAAAGTTCCAGGTGCAGAAATAGCAGCAAAGGGGAAGTGTCACAAGGAGAAAAAAAAAAGTTATTTTCTCTTCCCTTCTCTTTTTTTCAAAGCTGCAATAAAGAGGTTTTGCAAGATCCCCACTCTAACTGACTGAACCCAAACCCTTCCCAAGAGTCCTTCACATAAATATTCATGTGGGTCTGGAAGAGCAGGGGGGAAAGGGGAAAACTGGGAGAGAAGAAAAAAAAAGTTCAAGACAGAGTGGGGCATACTTGTCCGTAACTTCCCTTCTGAGGGTGAGTGCCCACATCAGGCAACGCAAAGAAACCTCACCCAATCACACAAACAGGGCCCGGCAACGGGAACATCGGTTACCCCGCATAGGACGGCATGTCTTGGGTTGGAGAAGCGGTGAAGACAAAAAAAATGGCAACAACTCACCAGCTCCTCAGGGTAGACATGCGGTGCTCGGTCCACAGGATGCGCTTCTTCTTTTTCCTCCTCCTTGTAGAGGCCCAGGATCCCCCAAAGCCCTGCTGCTCAGGGAACCGTGGCTCAAAGAGATGGTCAGGCAGGTCATCGCCACCCACCGTGGAATCGCCTGACCATAATTCAGGATCGGTGGAATCCTCCGCTCCCGCAGGGAGGTAATCAAAGGTCTTGGTTGGGCCTGTGGCCGGATCAGGCCGAAGAGACTTTCTCACTGCAGCCCAATCAATAAGTTGAGGCTTTTTTCCCATAGTAATGCACCTAATGGAGGCGGCACCGACAGAAACGGCCTCACAGGTGATCTCGGCCTCCACGCGTGCCGTGCGGGCCACATAGTCGCTTAGCTTCCCCATCCCGTCCAGCGGGCCTACCTTCGGAGGATGAGCAGACAAGGCAGCCGGCAATAAAGTCCTGGTGGACGGGACGGTGGTATCTTCATCACTCGGAGCCTCCGACCCCACGTTCTCCTCGGAGGAGGGAATTTCTAGCCATGGGGCCTCCACCTCGGCGGTGACCGCTCCCGAAAACCGATCCATGTAATACTCCCTCGGGCGTCCCACCGGTGGAGCGGCCTCGAAAAGGTAGGCCCGGCAACCATGGCACCGGGCGAATGGCAGGAGGCGCACGGTTAACACCTGGCACTGCGGGCAAATCAGGCCCATCATCTCAGTCCCTCGAGAGGACAGCAAGGCAAACTGTCCCCTTGTGAACAGCCGAATGCCCGTGTCTGTCACGGGCACTCCCGGAGGCGTAGAGGACGCCCCTGGTGTGGTCATGGGGGGCCTCAGGGCAGCAAAGTCCTTAGTAACTCCAGACATTTTAGACAGCGATCTGTCCTACTCGAAGGGAATGGCAGCACTGCCACTCTGGCGCGAAGAGTCCCGGAGCTGAAGAACGGGGAGAGCTGTGTGTAAACACAGCTTCCCTGTTCTTCATTGTGGCGCTGTCATTGATCGGTTCCCTGATATAGGGAAAGGCGATCAATGACGTCACACGTCCAGCCCTGCCCCCCTACAGTTAGAAACACATATGAGGTCACACTTAACCCCTTCAGTGCCCCTAGTGGTTAACTCCTAAACTGCAATTGTCATTTTCACAGTAATCAGTGCATTTTTATATTCCGATCTGTCCACCATAATGTCGCAGTCATGAAACAAATTGATGATTGCCGCCATTAGTAGTAAAAAAAAAAATTAATAAAAATGCAATACAACTATCCTCTATTTTGTAAACGCTATAAATTTTGCGCAAACCAATCGATAAACGCTTAGTGCGATTTTTTTTACCAAAAATAGGTAGAAGAATACGTATCGGCCTAAACTGAGGAAAAAAACATTTTTTTTATATATTTTTGGGGGATATTTATTACAGCAAAAAGTAAAAAATATTGAATTTTTTTCAAAATTGTCGCTCTATTTTTGTTTATAGCGCAAAAAATAAAAACCACAGAGGTGATCAAATACCACCAAAAGAAAGCTCTATTTGTGGGGAAAAAAGGACTCCAATTCGCACGACCGCGCAATTGTCAGTTACAGCGATGCAGTGCCGAATCGCAAAAACTGGCCGGGTCAGGCTGGTGGATGGGGATGCGCCATCCCTCCCCCCTTTTTTTTTTTTTTTTTTTTTTTTCTTTCTCTTTTTCTTGTTTTTTCTTTTCCCTTTTTTTTTCTCCCTTTCTCTCTCGCTCTTCTTTCCCTTCTCCTCTTCTATCCTTTTTCCTCCTCTTCTTCCTTCCTCTCTGCTCTACTACTGATATGTTACCAATTCAGAGGTAGTGGGCTGGGGTATGTTGGCCCTTTGGGCCTGGATAGCGCCACAACTGGGGGATCCCGGGCTAAGTTGACGATTATCCCTGTTAGGAGATGGTTCTGGGGGGAACGTTATGGATACTGGATACTAGAAATGTAACTGTTATGTGTAAATATGCAATAATCTGTATTGGATTGATGGCCCCCCAGATGTGGACTGCGGGTGCATATTTTCCCTCCCCCCCCCGCTCCTAACTTTCTTTGTATACCCCTCTCCCTGATTTTTATTTCTCTTTGAAAACTTAATAAAAAATATTGGAAACAAAAACTGGCCGGGTCCTTTACCTGCATTTTGGTCCGGGTCTTAAGTGGTTAAAGACTTATCTTCTGTCATCTGAAATGCTGAAAGCATGACGAATGTGTATCTTATATCTTACAATGGGTGCATTCGAATTTCTCCCCCCTTCTCACTGTTGGTATATTCGAATGTATTTTTTGCCATTATTAAACAAAAGGCACATCATAAAATGACCAACCGTAAATAGCATTTCATGTTGCCGTGTTCTGTGTTTTGCTTCCAGCTTTCCAGTAATAAGTGATGTTGATGGAAGACGGAGATGGTCACTTCTAAAGGATGCTTGAGTTCTGAATAAAATCCATTAACGGCAATTAGTGGCAGAGATTTGGGGCCGCTGAGCTACACTCCCCCCAAAACTGGAACGTGGTTTGAATGGTGAGAGTGCACCAAAAAGTACCCAGTGATGCTAATGGAGACCGGACTAGAAAGGGAAATCGGACGAAACTCGTGGGTAATTATGTTCTCCAGCTCCTAATTGTCCATAACTCCGGGAACACAGAGGGGGTTAACAAACATTGTCATTTCTCCCGTGTTGACTAATGAATAATATCAAAGGCTTCACCCGGTGTGATGTCCATGGGTTGTCGTTTCCTCCCATCAAAGAGATGTCTGTGGTGTATCTTACACTTGAAAGTGAAATATTGGTAATAATGGATGTTACTCCATCTACCTGTAGACGGGGCTCATCGGAGTCATAGCTGATCCTGTGCTCAAAAAGCGTTTCTTGTGAACGATCGTTCCATTATCGACTTCTTTAACAGCAAATATTCTTTTGAAAATGCACAAAACAGAGATATGTTTCCAGGTACAAAAATACGCTGTACATATCAAATCCATTAAAACTAATATTTAAAAGGTCAGTCCACCCAGAACTGGTCTTTGAGAGCCCTTTCATACTGAGCCGCGCCGGGCGTTAGCGGTAAAGCGCTGCTAGTTTTTCAGCCGCTAAAGAAGAAAGGGTTAAATGCGCCCAAAAAACGCTGCTGCCGCGAGGAAGAATAGTGCCCCATCATTAGTGTCTGTGGGAGGAATAGTGCCACAGGGGCGGCGGAGGAGCGCACCAAAGACGCTGCAAGCGCACCGTCCCTGGGGGAAAGCACTCACACTGGGGCTGCAGGGGAGGTGTTTTTTAGGCACTTTACAGGCAATGGGCCAGATTCACGTAGGAGATACGACATCGTATCTCTGAGTCTGAGGCGTCGTATCTTGGTGCCTGATTCAAAGAATCAGAGACGCCAGAATTTCTCTAAGATACTACCAGCGTAAGTCTCCTACGCCGTTGTATCTTAACTGCATATTTACGCTGGCCGCTAGGGGCGTGTACGCTGATTTACGCCTAGAATATGTAAATCAGCTAGATACGCCTATTCACGAACGTACGCCCGGCCGACGCACTACAAATACGCCATTTACGTTAGGCTTTTTCCAGCGTAAAGTTACCCCTGCTCTATGAAGCGTAGATGAGGTGTACCAATGTTAGGTATGGACGTCGGAACAGCGTCGAATTTTCCGTCGATTACGTCGTTTGCGTAAGTCGTTCGCGAATAGGGCTGTGCGTCATTTACGTTCACGTCGAAAGCATTGGCTTTTTGTGGGTTAATTTGTAACATGAACACTGGGATACTTTCACGGACGGCGCATGCGCCGTTCGTAAAAAGCGTCATTTACGTGGGGTCACAATAAATTAACATAAAATACGCCCACATGTTCCATATTTGAATTAGGCGGGCTTACGCCGGCCTATTTACGCTACGCCGCTGCAACTTTGCTTTGAGAATACTGCACTTGCCTGTCAAAGTTGCGGAGGCGTAGCGTAAATAGGATACGTTACGCCCGCTCACAAATACGCGCTCCCTAAGTGAATCTGGCCCAATATTTTTAGCCCCAAAGCACCTGAAAAACGCCCCAGGATGCTGCAGAGAAGAATGGAGTATTCTTTTTCTTTCATGTCAGGGGTTTCCAAACTTTTCAGTATAGGGGCCACATAATTTTTTCAGTTTTATAAAGCAGTGGTCTCCAAACTGCAATCCGTGGGTCGGATGTGGCTCTTTGCTTGCCTTTATCCGGCCCTTGGAGTTTCATTCTATCCACTGACACCAACGAAGGGGCACTATTCCTCCCACTGACACCAACGAAGGGGCACTATTACTCCCACTGACACCAATGATGGAGCACCATTCTTCCTACAGACACTAGTGAATACTGGAAGAGCCGGCAGGGATACTGTGAGTACTGGAGGTCCTAGGAATCCTGACAGTACTGGAAGACCCAGCAGGGATGTTGTGGGTACTGGAGGTCCTGAGAATCCTGGAGATCTTAGAAGACGCGGCAGGGATGTTGTGGGTACTGGAGGTCCTGAGAATCCTGAAGATCTTAGAAGATGCGGCAGGGATCCTTAGAGTACTGGAGGTCTCAGGAATCAGGCAATACTGGAAGATCCAGCAGGAATCCTGTGAGTACTGAAGGTCCTAGGAATCCTGACAATACTGGAGGACCCAGCAGCAAAAATCCTGTCAGTACTGGAGGTCCTAGGAATCCTGACAATACTGGAGGAACCAGCAGCGATCTTGTGAGTACTGGAGGTCCTAGGAATCCTGACAATACTGGAGGAACCAGCAGCGATCTTGTGAGTACTGGAGGTCCTAGGAATCCTGACAATACTGGAGGAACCAGCAGCGATCTTGTGAGTACTGGAGGTCCTAGAAATCCTGACAATACTGGAGGAACCAGCAGGAATCCTGTGAGTACTGGAGGTCCTAGGAATCCTGGCAATACTGGAAGACCCGGCAGGGATTCTGTGAGTACTGCAAGTCCTAGGAATCCTGACACTACTGGAAGGTCCAGCAGGGATGTTGTGGGTACTGAAGGTCCTGAGAATTCTGGAGATCTTAGAAGACGCAGCAGGGATCCTTAGTGTACTGGAGGTCTCAGGAATCCTGTCAATACAGGAAGATCCAGGAGGAATTTTGTGAGTGCTGGAGGTCCTAGGAATCCTGACACTACTGGAAGAACCAGCAGGGATATTGGGGGTACTGGAGGTCCTAGGAATCTTGACACTACTGGAAGATCAAGCAGGGATATTGGGAGTACTGGAGGTCCTAGGAATCCTGACACTACTGGAAGATCCAGCAGGGATACTGTGAGTACTGGAGGTCCTAGGAATTCTGACAATACTGGAAGACCCGGTAGGGATCTTGTGAGTACCGGAAGCCCTAGGAATCCTGACAATACTGGAAGACCCGGCAGGGATCTTGTGAGTACTGTGGGTCCTAGGAATACTGGCAATACTGGAAGACCCGGCAAGGGTTCTGTGATTACTGTAGGTCCTAGGAATCCTGACACTACTGGAAGATCCAGCAGGAATGTTGTGGGTACTGGAGGTCCTGGGAATCCTGGTAATACTGGAAGAGATCTTGTGAGTACTGGGGTTCCTAGGAATCCTGCCAATACTGGAAGATCCAGCAGGGATGTTGTGAGAACTGGAGGTCCTGAGAATCCCGGAGATCCTAGAAGACCCGGCAGAGATCCTGTGAATACCAGAGATCCCAGAAATCCTGGCAATAATAGAAGACCCGGCAGGGATCCTGTGAGTACCGGAGGTCCAAGGAATCCTGACAATACTGGATGACCAAGCAGGGATCCTGTGATTACCGGAGGTCCAAGGAATCCTGACAATACTGGAAGACCAAGCAGGAATCCTGTGAATACTGGAGGTCCCGGAAAACCCTGGCAATACTGAAAGACCCAGCAGGGATCCTGTGAGTACTGGGGGTCCTAGGAATCCTAACAACACTGGAAGACCCAGGAAGGATCTTGTGAGTACCGGAAGTCCTAGGAATCCTGACAATACTGGAAGACCCAGCAGGGATCTTGTAAGTACTGGGGGTCCTAGGAATCCTGGCAATACTGGAAGACCCGGCAAGGGTTCTGTGATTACTGTAGGTCCTAGGAATCCTGACACTACTGGAAGATCCAGCAGGAATGTTGTGGGTACTGGAGGTCCTGGGAATCCTGGTAATACTGGAAGATATGTTGTGAGTACTGGGGTTCCTAGGAATCCTGCCAATACTGGAAGATCCAGCAGGGATGTTGTGAGTACTGGAGGTCCTGAGAATCCCGGAGATCCTAGAAGACCCGGCAGATATCCTGTGAATACCAGAGATCCCAGAAATCCTGGCAATACTAGAAGACCCGGCAGGGATCCTGTGAGTACTGGAGGTCCAAGGAATCTTGGCAATACTGGAAGACCAAGCAGGGATCCTGTGAGTACTGGGGGTTCCAGGAATCCAGGGTATACTGGAAGACCCGGCAGAGATCTTGTGAGTACTGGAGGTTCTAGGAATTCTGCCAATACTGGAAGATCCAGCAGAGATGTTGTGAGTACTGGAGGTCCTGAGAATCCTAGAAGACCCGGCATGGATCCTGTGAGCACCAGAGGTCCTAGGAATCCCGGTAATACTTGTACAGGTGTCAAAAGGACAGAAAGTGAGGGGAAATCTCCCCAATGTCAGATTGAAAGCTAAAGCTCGCCAGTCAGCAAAGGGCATAAGCTTTGCTCATTGTAGAAGTTTAGCTCTCACTTGGTGGGGGCGGGGGTCAGATCTCTGCAGAGAAACCACTGCTTCCACACAGGGAGCAAGAGTCGTTCTTTCTTTGCAGCATGCTGGCAGGGGTCAGGCTTTTCCCCCTGAGGCTGTGGCTGCAAGAATTTGAACACATTCTGTTTTGGTGGAATCAGGGCCGATCCTAGGGTCACAGACGGGTGCAGAAATATTTCTGGCACCCCACATGGGCATAGTCATCTTACTAACTCCTCCCCTTTTACACATGTTTCTATGGCTATGACTCAAACACAGAGATGCTCCCCTAAGAAGTCTTCATTAGTGTCCCCCATCAGAGTCCCCCACAACAGGTGTCCCCCATCAGAGCCCCCCCAGCAGGTGTCCCGCATCAGAGCCCCCCACAGCAGGTGTCCCCCATCAGAGCCCCCCACATCCCCCATAGATCAGTACTTGTCCATTAGACCCCCGTAGCTTGGGCGCGCTGGGAGCAGAAGCACTTTACAGGGGGCGGGGCATACGTGGCATCTTTGGTTACTTGGAGGGTGGCACTCGGAGAGCATTTCTAGGAGTGCACGGGATGATTGGTAGCAGCTCCAGCCAACCCAGAAGCCTCTCATCACACCGCCTATGGGAGAAGCGCCGACACACGCAGAAGGGTGGGGCAAACTGGAGACTGCTCCATGCACACTGGACAGAATTAGGCTGCATTCACACCTGAGCGTTTTGTCGCCTGAAGCGCGACGCTCAAATACGCTAGAGGGGCAAAAATACATTATTCCCTATGGAGATGGTTCACATCTCCACGCCAATACGCCTGACGCAGAACGACTGAAGCTCAAACAAGTTCCGGACCCTTTTTTGTCGCGCGTATCGGGCGGTTCGGTCGTTTTTGAGCGTTTCCATTTCCCATAGAAAGTAATGGAAACGCTTGATTCAAGCGACTAGCGCGACAACGAGCGTTTGCCAAGGGCGTTTCGTCGCTTTAATCAATAGAACTTTTCACCCAGGCAGAAGATTAAAAAAATCTACCAACATAGCAACAAGTGATGAAAAGATGATAATTTTTCCTATTGGCTAAAATAAAAAACGTCGAAGTACAAAAACGTCGGACGACGCTGTATGCAAACGCGCAAATAAGCATGAATACGCGCGTCAAAATGCCGGAAAAAAACTCCGGAAAAAAACAACCGACGCTCAGGTGTGAATGCAGCCTAAATTAGTGGAGCCTAGTGCCGGAACGTGTTCCGATACTTGGCTCCGCTGTGGTACCCAGCCCGGATTCCAGGGACAGCGGGAGGTATGCGCTCTTGTCAGTTGCCAGCGGAGAGAGCAAGGGGGATGGGGAACCGCAGCACATGCGCTCTGCTTCTGGACACAGACAAGGAGGAGGGAGGGGAGCACTTTGGAGCTTCGGCGCCCCCACCTCTGCGGCGCCTGGGTGCGGAGCACCCCGTGCACCCTGCCTAGGATCGGCCCTGCCTGGAATGCATTTCATTGATTCCAGCTGAAAGATCAATTGGGCTTTAAACCACATTGACATCTCTCGGGTTCTATTGCTGAGATCTCTGCACCGAATTCTCGCTTTGAAACTATCTAGCCAAGTTTGACATCCAGCTGGACTGACCCTTTACATAACAGTGGACTAATGCATTCATTTTACGTCTTCAGCAATAAATTGTAAATTGCGTACTAAATGCCACCGTTCGATGTATTTGCACCTCTTTGTGTCACACGCTTGTCAGTGGCTCCAATTAGCCCAGTGATATGAAACATTTGCAGCGCTCCAAAAGGGTCAGGACTTTGTAGTTTAATGAAAAGTATATTGATTAATGAGCTTTCAGCTTTGCACAGGTTGATGTGCGTACATTTCACCACGCATGGAGTAATTGGAGGCACCTGTGTCACTGTAAAACGTCAAGCGGTTCCAGCGTTCCATAAATGCATCGGAAAACATTGGCTGGGGGGGCCTTCGTGTGTCATTTCCATGTTTACATACTCATTAAACTGTACTAGCCCCCTACACAGAGTCATTCGTGAGCAATCCAAAATTCATGAAGCCTCGTTTAGGCAAGAATTGCTAAGGGCCACTGGGGGCGCAGCCATCAAAGTGTAAGAAGTGGAGTCAGATTAACCACTTAAGCCCCGGACCAATATGCTGCTAAATGGCCAAAGGCGTTTTTACAATTCGGCACTGCGTCGCTTTAACAGACAATTGCGTGGTCGTGCGACGTGGCTCCCAAACAAAATTTGCGTCCTTTTCTTCCCACAAATAGAGCTTTCTTTTGGTGGTATTTGATCGCCTCTGCGATTTTTATTTTTTGCGCTATAAACAAAAATAGAGCGACAATTTTGAAAAAAATGCAATATTTTTTACTTTTTGCTGTAATAAATATCCCCCAAAAACATATATAACATTTTTTTTCCCCTCAGTTTAGGCCGATACGTATTCTTCTACCTATTTTTGGTAAAAAAAATCGCAATAAGCGTTTATCGATTGGTTTGCGCAAAATTTATAGCGTTTACAAAATAGGGGATAGTTTTATTATTTATTTATTTTTTACTACTAATGGCGGCGATCAGCGATTTTTTTCGTGACTCCGACATTATGGCGGACACAATTTTGACACATTTTTGGGACCATTGCCATTTTCACAGCAAAAAATGCATTTAAATTGCATTGTTTATTGTGAAAATGACAGTTGCAGTTTGGGAGTTAACCACAGGGGGCGCTGTAGGAGTTAGGGTTCACCTAGTGTGTGTTTACAACTGTAGGGGGGTGTGGCTGTAGGACTGACGTCATCGATCGAGTCTCCCTATAAAAGGGATCACTCGATCGATGCAGCCGCCACAGTGAAGAACGGGGAAGCCGTGTTTACATACGGCTCTCCCCGTTCTTCAGCTCCGGGGAGCGATCGCGATGGGGCGGCTATAAACGAATAGCCGCGGCGTCGTCCCGGATCGCTCCCCGCGGGTTACCGACCGCCGTATGTAGCAGGGTCCCGATCGGACCCCTGACCCGCGGAAAGGCGGGGACGTACCTGTACGCCCATCTGCCTGTACGTGCCATTCTGTGGACGTACATATACATGCGGCAGTCGGCAAGCGGTTAAGGTAAGATTTTGCAGATCTCCTCGTTTTATTCTGGAAAAAAAATAAGAAAGCTTGTCCTGAAAAATTGTATGTCAGTGCAAATAAAAAAAAGTATCACGGACAGAACTGAATTTATCGTAATATCTGGGCGACGCACGAGTGGTCTAATCCATCCGCAAGTATCGGCTGGAAAAACAAAGGATAATTGCTGATGTGATATCAACAATGAAATATAATTAAGTCAGACAAATAGGAGGTTATGTGATAATTGGAGGTTATGCGTTTTATGTGAAAGTGACAAACAAAAACCACACAAAAGCACGCAATCTTCGCAATTTGTGATTTTCTGAACATTTTATATGAGCAGAAGGAAAAAAGTTTGTATTTGTTTTATACAATTACAGTAAAACCTTGGTTTGAGAGCGTTTTGCAAGACAAGCAAAATTTTGAAATACAATTTGATTTGATATACAAGCGATGTCTAGATATACAAGTAGCGTCATGTCCCAACAAAAGAGAAGAGAGGCGCCTCCAAGTGTAGCAATATGGTTACATTTAATGAAGGTGCAACATTTAACAACTCATATGGTTGATGATTAAAAGAGACACATCTAAGTATGCAGGGATCCGGGGTAAAGCTGTCCACATAGACCATCCTCTGCACCGACATCAACGTCATCCCTTCCAAGCTGCGCTCCACGAACGGTTCAAGCCTCGCTTTCAGATCGCTCTACTGCAGGGTAGTCTTCCCAGCCACGATTGCAGACTGACAGCGGTGAGAGCCGGCAGTGAGGAGGATGATCTATGTGAATGAATGAATGAATGAATGAAAAACTTATATAGCGCGGCACATGCGAACTGAATCGCCTCTGGGCGCTTGATGTTTCGTGTCTCATGACATCAAAAGAGCAGAGTTTTAATCTGTCTTCTGAAAGTCAGGTGGTTTTCCTCCAACCGAACGCTGGTTGGTAAAGCGTTCCATAGTCTCGGACCTTGAAAAGCAAACCTTCTTTCTCCTTTGGACTTGTATTTGGTTTTTGGCACCTTGACCAGATTTTGGTCGCTGGATCGCAGAACAAGCTTTACCCCGGATCCCTGCATTCTTAGATGTGCCTCTTTTAATCATCAACCATGTGAGTTGCTAAATGTTGTACCTTCATTAAATGTAACCATATTGCTACACTTACAGTGCCTGCCGCCAACATCTCGCACTCGCTGGAATAGTAAACGCACATTCCAGCGAGCGCGTCATAGAAGCGACGGGGATGCGACTTCGATTCCCGCCAATTCTACACGTGTGCGGCGTTTGGTATGCATTCTGAGAGGGAGAACTCCCCGCCGGATTTTAAATAAAAATCCGGCATGGGTTCCCCCCTCAGGAGCATACCAGGCCCTTAGGTCTGGTATGGGATGTAAGGAGACCCCCCTACGCCGAAAAAACGGCGTAGGGATCCCCCTACAATCCATACCAGACCCGTATCCAAAGCACGCTACCCGGCCGGCCAGGAAAGGAGTGGGGACGAGCGAGCGGCCCCCCCTCCTGAGCCGTACCAGGCCGCATGCCCTCAACATGGGGGGTTGGGTGCTCTGGGGCAGGGGGGCGCACTGCGGGGCCCCCCCACCCCAGAGCACCCTGTCCCCATGTCGATAAGGCCAGGGCCTCTTCCCGACAACCCTGGCCGTTGGTTGTCGGGGTCTGCGGGCGGGGGGGCTTATTGGAATCTGGGAGCCCCCTCAAATAAGGGGGCCCCCAGATAACGGCCCCCCGCCCTAAGTGAATGGATATGGGGTACATCGTACCCCTACCCATTCACCTGGAGGCAAAGTGTTAAAGTTAATAAACACAACACAAGGGTTTTTAAAATAATTTATTTGTCTGCTCCTGAGGCCCCCCTGTCTTCTTTAGCTCTTTTTCCAGGGGGGGCTTCTTCTTCCGCTATCCGGGGGGTCTTCTCCACTCTCCGGGGGGTCTTCTCCACTCTCGGGGGGTCTTCTTCTATGTTCGCCGCTCTCCGCTGTTGACTCGGCGCACCCCGGTTCTTCCTCCCGCTGTCCGGTGCCTTCTCCTTCAGGGCTGCCCGCCGCTATACTAGTGGCAGCCAGCCCGCTCTTCTGTGACGTCTTCTTCTTCTTCTCTCTTCTCTTCTTCTGCCTTCTCCCGATGTTGACACGACGGCGTCTACTCGCTGCAATGACTGGTGCGCGGCTTGCATCTGACTTACTGTATATAGGCCTCACAGTCCCATCATGCTCCGGTACCTACCCACGTGATACCTACCCGAAGCCCTCCCTGGAAAAAGAGCTAAAGAAGACAGGGGGGCCCATGAAGCAGACAAATAAATTATTTTAAAAACCCTTGTGTTGTGTTTATTAACTTTAACACTTTGCCTCCAGGTGAATGGGTAGGGGTATGATGTACCCCATATCCATTCACTTAGGGTGGGGGGCCGTTATCTTGGGGCCCCCTTATTTGAGGGGGCTCCCAGATTCCGATAAGCCCCCCACCCGCAGACCCCGACAACCAACGGCCAGGGTTGTCGGGAAGAGGCCCTGTCCTTATCGACATGGGGACAGGGTGCTCTGGGGTGGGGGGGCCCCACAGTGCGCCCCCCTGCCCCAGAGCACCCAACACCCCCATGTTGAGGGCATGCGGCCTGGTACGGCTCAGGAGGGGGGGGCGCTCGCTCGTCCCCACTCCTCTCCTGGCCGGCCGGGTAGCGTGCTTTGGATACGGGTCTGTGTTCCGCCTATCACGGAACAGTCTGAGGAGAAGGCGTGGCTTTTGAATCATGGATGCCCGCAGCCGGGAAGACAGAATCTGCAAAAAAATAAGGTAGGTAGATCGTCTTGGCCGGCACAGTGGGGGCAAGTGATGGCACAGTGGGGGCAAGTGATGGCACAGTGGGGGAAAGTGATGGCACAGTGGGGGAAAGTGATGGCACCGTGGAGGCAAGTGATGGCACAGTGGAGGCAAGTGATGGCACAGTGGGGGAAAGTGATGGCAAAGTGGGGGCAAGTGATGGCACAGTGGGGGAAAGTGATGGCACAGTGGGGGAAAGTGATGGCACAGTGGGGGAAAGTGATGGTACAGTGGAGGCAAGTGATGTCACAGTGGAGGCAAGTGATGGCACAGTGGAGGAAAGTGATGGCACAGTGGGGGAAAGTGATGGTACAGTGGAGGCAAGTGATGGCACAGTGGAGGCAAGTGATGGCACAGTGGAGGCAAGTGATGGCACAGTGGAGGCAAGTGATGGCACAGTGGAAGCAAGTGATGGCACAGTGGAGGCATGTAATGTAATGTAATGGCACAGTGAGGCATGTAATGGCACAATGAGATTTGAAAAAAGCCTGTTTCTGTCAGCGGTTGTTCCAGTCAGTGGTTGTTCTGGCTACCCCTCAGCTTCCAGAAAGACTAGTAGGAAGGGGGTCGTCAAGTGATGGCACAGTGGGGGAAAGTGATGGCACAGTGGGGGAAAGTGATGGCACAGTGGGGGAAAGTGATGGTACAGTGGAGGCAAGTGATGGCACAGTGGAGGCAAGTGATGGCACAGTGGGGGAAAGTGATTGCACAGTGGGGGAAAGTGATGGCACAGTGGAGGCAAGTGATGGCACAGTGGAGGCAAGTGAGGGCACAGTGGAGGCAAGTGATGGCACAGTGGGGGAAAGTGATGGTACAGTGGAGGCAAGTGATGGTACAGTGGAGGCAAGTGATGGCACAGTGGAGGCAAGTGATGGCACAGTGGGGGAAAGTGATGGTACAGTGGAGGCAAGTGATGGCACAGTGGAGGAAAGTGATGGCACAGTGGAGGCAAGTGATGGCACAGTGGAGGCAAGTGATGGCACAGTGGGGGAAAGTGATGGTACAGTGGAGGCAAGTGATGGTACAGTGGAGGCAAGTGATGGCACAGTGGGGGAAAGTGATGGTACAGTGGAGGCAAGTGATGGCACAGTGGAGGAAAGTGATGGCACAGTGGAGGCAAGTGATGGCACAGTGGAGGCAAGTGATGGCACAGTGGGGGCAAGTGATGGCACAGTGGTGGCATGTAATGTAATGTAATGGCACAGTGAGATTTGAAAAAAGCCTGTTTCTGTCAGCGGTTGTTCCTGTCAGCGGTTGTTCTGGCTACCCCTCAGCTTCCAGAAAGACTAGTAGGAAGGGGGTCGTCTTATATGGCGAGTATATCCCAAAACCAACATTTTTCCTGGAAAAATAGGGGGTCGTCTTAGGCCTAATACACACGAGAGGATTATCCGCTGGAAACGGTCCTCCGGACCGTTTCCGCGGATAAATCCTCTGGCGGATTTGGATCTGATGGTTGTACTAACCATCAGATCGAAATCCGCGCGGAATACATCCGCGGTGACGTAGCCGCGCCGTCGCCGTGATGATGATGCGGCGACGTGCGCGACGCTGTAAGATAAAGACTTCCACGCATGCGTCGAATCATTACGACGCATGCGAGGGAGGGAATCGGACGGATTGATCCGGTGAGTCTGTACAGACCACCGGATCAATCCGCTGGACAGGATTCCAGCGGATGGATTTCTTAGCATGCTAAGAAATTTTTATCTGCTGGAAATCCATCGGCCCGAAAAATATCCGCGGATAAATATCAGCTGCGCCGTACACACCACAGGATCTATCCGCTGGAACTGATCTGCGGATAAATACCAGCGGATAGATCCTCTCGTGTGTACGGGGCCTTATATGTCGAGTATATCCCAAAACCAACATTTTTCCTGGAAAAATAGGGGGTCGTCTTATACGCCGGCAAATACGGTAATGATTAAGCACATTTCTGTTGTGTGAAACGCGTCTACCTTGACCACTGCTGGTGTCCTCTGCTGTCATTTTGGATATTTTGAGATTCCAATAAACTTTACCTAGAGCCCACGTGAGGTGCAGCTGTTTCTTCTTTTGACTACTGTAGGTCAGCATTACTCACGTTTGTCAATGGAAAATAAACATTTCCATACTCGGAGAAAGACAGCCAATGGATTACTGCTCAGCCATTCTCACTGATCCTATCCTACAGCATGAAGACCCCTTTAAACCCTTTTATCTTTAACTGCACTGGATGTGGATGTGGTTTTCCCCTTCTGGGTTGATTAATTGATTATTTGCTTATCCACTTACTTACTTCTGTTGAACCCTATTGACCAAATGGTTTCAAGTGATTTGAATTTATTGAAAAGCAATTGTTTCTGGGTCACTGCCATATACCGTTCATGCATTAGCAGTGAAGAGCAGCTTGGCTGGATGAAAGGATATGTCAAGCCAAAAGCATTTTTTCTGGATTTGGATAGAGCGGGGAAGGATTAGAAAATCTGTCAGGTTTTTACTGCTGTCTGGGGGTCTTGATCTCTCTCTGTCCTGCTTCAAGTGGGTGCCACATTCCCAAAAGCCTGAACACATCAGTCCTAATACATAACAGTAAAAACCTGACAGCAGTGGCGGCTGGTGCTCAAAGTTTTTTTGGGGGGTGCAAACAAACTGAAAAAAACCATCATCAATTGCAACCACTGTGCCCATCAAACGCAGCTACTGTGCCCATCAATTGCCACCACTGTGCCCATCAAACGCAGCCACTGTGCCCATCAAACGCAGCCACTGTGCCCATCAAACGCAGCCACTTTGCTCATCAAACGCAGCCACTGTGCCATCAATTGACGCCACTGTGCCCATCAAACGCATCCACTGTACCCATATATTGCCGCCACTGTGCTATAAAATGCAGCTACTGTACCCATCAATTGCTGACACCGTGCCCATCAATTGCTGCCAGTGTGCCCATCAATTTCCGCTACTGTGCCCACCAATTGCTGCCAGTGTGCCCATCAATTGCTGACACTGTGCCCATCAATTGCTGAAACTGTGCCCATCAATTGCCACTACTGTGCCCATCAACTGCTGCCAGTGTGCCCATCGACGGTCGCTACTGTGCTCATCAACTGCTGCTAGTGTGCCCATCAATTGCTGCCAGTGTGCCCATCAATATCCGCTACTGTGCCCACCAATTGCTGCCAGTGTGCCCATCAATTGCTGACACTGTGCCCATCAATTGCTGAAACTGTGCCCATCAATTGCCACTACTGTGCCCATCAACTGCTGCCAGTGTGCCCATCAACGGTCGCTACTGTGCTCATCAACTGCTGCTAGTGTGCCCATCAATTGCCTCTACTGTTCCTTTCAATTGCCGGTACTGTGCCCATCAACTGCTGCCAGTGTGCCCATCATTTGCTGGCAGTGTGCCCATCAACTCCCGCTACTGTGCCCATCAACTGCTGCCAGTCTGCCCATCAATTGCCTCTACTGTTCCTATCAACTGCCGGTACTGTGTCCATCAACTGCTGCCAGTGTGCCCATCAACTGCTGCCAGTGTGCCCATCAACTCCCGCTACTGTGCCCATCAACTGCTGCCAGTGTGTAACGCCCGGCACTTACCTTGTCTCAGTGGGGCAGCGGGTCACGCAATGTCCTCCACGCTCCTCGATGTCTTCTCCTGTCCTCTCCTCCCATCCTCTGCTATGATTGAATGCCTGAAAAGGGGTCAGGCACCTAAATAGGGGGTGGCAGCGGTAACCATAGATAGATTCATGCAATGCATGAATTTATCTATGGTGATAGAGAGGCGAACAGGAGAGAGGGGGCGGCGCCCATGCGCCCCTTATGGACGCACCACCACTGCCTGACAGTTACTCCCTCTCTACTGTACCCAGAACTAAGAAAAAAAAGGTTTTGGCTGGACATACAGTACATTTTATATATACAGTGTATGGACCCCCGGGAGTCTGGAAATGTGATGGTCTGAGCGCCACCGCCGACATATACCGAGCGCAGTACACTCGGCCACGCTCGGCTCCGCTCGCGGTCACGCCCTGTCCCGCCTCCTAGCCTTTATGCGAGAGGAGCCAAGCGTGGCCGAGCCTAGCCGAGTGTACTGCGCTCGGTATATGTCGGCGGCAGCGCTCAGAGACAGCGCGGGAGAAGCGGGGAGGACACAACCAAGGCCGCAGACGGACGCCGGACCGGACAAGGCCGCCGATGAACGCCGGGCAAGACACAGACGAGGGGCATTCAAATTGTAAGGGCCAGATTCAGAAAGACTTACGACGGGCGTATCAGTAGATACACCGTCGTAAGTCCTAATTTTGAGCCCGCGCAAATGTAAGCGTATGCTCATAATGAGATACGCTTAAATGTTGCTAAGATACGACCGGCGTAAGGCACTTACACCGTCGTATCTTAGATGCATATTTACGCTGGCCGCTAGGTGGCGTTCCCGTTGTTAAATATGCAAATGAGCAAATACGCCGATTCACGAACGTACACCAGGCCGGCGTATCTGTTTACGTCGTTTGCGTAAGACTTACGCCTGGCGTAACGTTACCCCTGCTATAGTGAGGCGCAGCCAATGTTAAGTATGGACGTTGGGACAGACGTAATTTACGTTGTTTGTGTAAGTCGATTCACAATTGGGCGTAAGTTACGCTCATGTCGCTTTCATTGACAATTAGCGACGTGATTTGGAGCATGCGCACTGGGATTCAGTCGCGACCGGCACATACGCAGTTCGTTCGGCGTGGGGACGCGCTTGATTTAAATGATACACGCCCCCTACCCGCCGAATTTGAATTCCGCCGGATGATTTACGCTACGCCGCCTCAATTTTACAGGCAAGGGGCCAGATTCACAAAGAGATACGACGGTGTATTATCTACAGATACACCATCGTATCTCTGACTTACACTGGTCCTATCTATGCGCCTGATTCATAGAATCAGATACGCATAGATAGGGCTAAGATCTGACAGTGTTACACTGTGTTACACTGTCGGATCTTTTTTTCAATTTAAAAATGGCGCCGGGGGCGTTCCCGCTGATTTACCTTGAATAATATGTAAATCAGCGAGATACGCAAATTCATGAACGTACGCGGACCCGACGCAGTCTTCTTACGACGTTTCCGTATCGGCTTTCCCGTCGTATACTTACCCCTGCTTTTATCAGGCGCAGCCAATGTTAAGTATAGCCGGCGTTCCCGCGTCGAATTTGAATTTTCTAACGTCGTTTGCGTACGCCGATTCACAAACACGCGTGTCGCAAGTCACTCTCACGTCGAAACCACTGACGTCCTAGTGACGTCAGTGGGAGCAATGCACGCCGGGAAATTCCCCGGACGGCGCATGCGCATTTAAATCGGCGCGGGAACGCGCCTGATTTAAATAGTACACTCCCCCTAGCCGCGGAATTTGAATTCCGCCGGGGGATTTAGGATCCGCCGCCGCAAGTTTGGAGGTAAGTGGTTTGTGAATTAGCCACTTGCCTCTCAAACTTGCGGGAGCGGATCTTAAATCACGTAGATCGAGCGGATCTATAGATCCGCTGATCTACGTGAATCTGGCCCAAGTTCTTTGTGAATAAAGCACTTGCCTGAAAAACTTGCGGCGGCGTAACGTAAATGACATACGTTACGCCAATATAAAGATCCGCTCTCCCACCTGAATCTGGCCCATAGTATTTATTTATTTTTTCCTAAAACTTCCCTTCTAGGTTTGGGGGTGCGCGCTTTACCCCGATAAATACGGTAATTCACATGGGGTGCCTCCAGGTATCTTTTAATGGGTGCTATGACTAAAAGATGTGCTTTAGACTCAATGCCCCCTCCCTGTTCAGTATGTGGGGCACTGACTGTACAGACAGACGTTCACTATTGTCCTTTATAGACTTCTAACCTTCTACATGTAGACAAACGCATGGTATTTGTTCATGACGCGGTACACAATACGTAGGACTTTCTCCTGAGAACCCAAAGGAAATTTAGTATCAAGATGACCTTGGGATTCATGAATGTCATGGGGAAAGTGTAAATGAGTCACGCCGATAAATAAACTGCAGTTAGACTTCTATGTAAAGCTGTTCTTTATCCGCAGACAATCTGTCATGCCGTTCTGTAGAAGACTGTAAACTCGAGAACGCAGAGCCTATCTAACACCCACCAAGATCATTACCGTCCTCCCAGACTACATGATGTTATGCTGCTCATGTTCCCACTGAACGGACCTCACAGTTTAACTGCTTGCCGACCAGCCGCCGCAGTTATATGGGCAAATTGGCGTAGGTGTACATCGGTCCCTTTAATGGCTTTAGCAGGCGTGTCTCCCTCTGGAGCAATTGTGGGTCGCCGGCGGCCATAGCGGCCGCCGGCGACCCACAATTGCTCCAGAGGGAGACAGAACAGAGATCTGTCAATGTTAACAAACAGATTCCCATTCTGACAGGAGAGGAGAGAGAGATCTGCTGTTCCTAGTGAGCAGGAACAGCTATCTCTCTCTGCTCCCAGTCAGTCCCCTCCCCCCACAGTTAAAAACACCTCCCAGGGAACACACTTGAAGAGGAGTTCCACCCAAAAATGTAACTTCCGCTTTAGGCATGTCGTTTCTTTTTTTTGGGGGGGAGGGGAGCAGGTACCCAGTTTTGACAGGCACCCAGCTCCCACTTCTCCCCCCCCCCAGTGCCACGGCACCGGAAGAAAGTTTGCTTCTCCCCTCTCCCTCCCTGCAACTTTCTTGGACACGTCACAGGTCCCAAAAGATTGCATGGCCATTCACAACGCACAGCGCGGTACGCGCCCCCACTGTGAAACAGTTACAATGCCGGCACCGCGGAGAGGAGGGCATCGCTGGATCGTGGGACAGGTGAGTGTGTGTTTATTAAAAGACAGCAGCTACACTTTTTGTAGCTGCTGACTTTTAAATGGGTGGAGCTCCGCTTTAACCCCTTGATCGCCCCCTAGTGTTAACCCCTTCCCTGCCAGTGACATTTATACAGTGACAAGTGGCTATTTTTAGCTTTGGTTGCTGTAAAAAAATGTCACTGGTCCCAAAAAGGGTTGCCCCAGGTTTTTTTTTAGCAGCAATATAGTAGAAAACATAAAACGTTTTATTCAGTAAAATACTTTATTATCAAAATATGTCATGTTCTATTAAAATATGAGCTCTGGTTACCGAATCAGTACATTACAAATTGTCAGCCATATTATAACTGTGACGCGTTTTGACCTGTACAGTCATGTAGGTAGATTCAGGTAGAGTTAGGCCGACTTATCAGTAGATAAGTCGACCTAACTCAGAATCTACGCCGACTTACTGTATGTTTAAGCGTATGCTCAAACAGAGATACGCTTAAACATAACTAAGATAAGACGGCTTGCGGCGTCCTATCTTAGGTTGCAATTTTTCGGATGGCCGCTAGGTGGCGCTTCCATTGCGGTCGGCGTAGAATATGTAAATGAGTTGATACGCCGATTCACGAACGTACGCCCGGCCACCGCAGTAGTTTTACGCCGCTTCCGTAAGGCATTAGCAGGCCTAAAGTTATTCCACCTATTAGGTGGAATAACAATGTTAAAGTATGGTCGCCGTTCCCGCCGCGAGATTCGAATTTTTTACGTCGTTTGCGTAAGTCGTCCGCGAATCGGGATTTACGTCCACATCGAAATCAATAGGCCCGTGCGGCGTACGTAGCCGCAATGCACACTGGGAAACGTAGGCGCCCGGCGCATGCGCAGTTTACAAAAAACTTCAAAAACGTGAGGTCAATCCTCATTGGCATTAAACACGCCCCCCCCCCCAACCCATTTGAATTAGGCGCCCTTACGCCCGCCTGCTTTAGGTTACGCCGCCGTATATTAGCAGTTATTCAAAAAAGATAGTTTATAAAACTATGTCCACACCGTTGTCATTTTGCTTGTGGGCATTGTGAAGCCTACAAGCACTTACTTCCTGGAAGTCTTGGATGGGGAGTGATAATTGGACAGCGCACTGCATCCTGGGAAATGATGACACACATTTCCCAGGAGCATTAGAGGGAGATGATGTCAGAATCCTAGGTGATTCCAAAGGCAGATTTCGTGGGGCCGCATAGCAACAGGCATTTCCAGATGAGTAAAAAAAAATATATATTATTTATTTTTTCCTTTTTTAGGTTTAATGAGCACAATAATGAAAAAACATTTTTGGGATGAAAACTCCACTTTAAGCGCAAGAAATATCTCCTCAACCTACACGGTTAAGGAGATATTTGCAGAAAGGACTGCACCGATTTCTACCGCGCAGGTGCACTGAGCGTGCCGGTTTTATCAATGGGATAATGCCGGAAACTTGCGCATGCGCGGGGATCGTGCAGTCCAGCGCGCATGCACGGGAGTGACGTCACCATCGCTCCGGCCAGTCACAGCGCCAGATCGGCGATACACGGAAGGGACTCATAGGCAACATGGCGGCAGCGCCGGAGGGGAACTAGGAGCCCTTCGGGGGCTTCGATCTCAGGTAAGTCATTCATAATGAGCTAGTATGCTATGCATACTAGCCCATTATGTCTTTCTCCTGCAGGTTTTTTTTTCAGAGGTTTACTTCCTCTTTAAACTATTTGAGACACAGTCAAGAGGACATTCTGCGCAGTGTAATTTGTATGATGTGGGAATTAGACTTTCTGAGAGATACTCCAGAGAACTTTTTGTACCGTGCATTTTGCATGACACCGTTCTGTTCTTCATTCGAGTGACTCTATGTGCAGATTTGTGCTACTACCTTCCTGCCTATATGATTTCATATGCAGATTTGCTTTTCTTATCATTTCTTACATTAGCACTAGTCTTTGGAAGGTCCATCAAGGCATCCTCAGCATTGATACTCTAACTACAGTTTATTCATCATGACCATTCAACTGTCTGTCAGGAAAGTGTCTCTATACCTTGATCCTTTGTGCGTTATTATCTGATTTCATGCAATTTTGGCTTTTCACAAATTGTGTGTAATATCCATTTGAATATCTCAGCATCTATTCAGCTTTTCTTTTTTCTACAACAATATTACTTAGATAAACGAGCATCATTACAACTTGCTTATTTCATTGGGATAAAGTGACATATGCATAGCAATTCACATATATCCATTATGGCTGTATAGAAGATCTATATGCTGTTGGCATTATCTACATCATTATTATCTGGATGCACAGAAACCTGTTGAGGTTGTCTGCCACGCTGGAATATAAAGTTAAATATACTACTATAAATAGAAAGTCCAACAAGTAGCTGCACTGCTCAACGTAGATCCACGATACCCAATGTAGCAATCCCGGTATCAGGTAGACATGTGCACATTGAAGTATTTAAATACATTTATTTAGTTACTCCCGAAATAATTTTTTATTTATTTTGTGTAATTAAAAAATGCATTTGTCCCAAAATCCGAATTAATTAAGGTTGAATCTGTCCATTGAAGGCTTATGGTGTCTGTCGAATGCAGTGGCGGTGCGTCCATAGAGGACGCCGGAGCGCCGACCCCTCTCGCTCCCGCACCGCCACTGAATACAATACATAGATTCCTGCATTGCATGAATCTATGTATTGCTGCTGCCGCCGACTATTCAGATGGCCGGCCCCCTGGTGAGCGCCGGCCATCTGAATAACGGCAGTTGGTTGGCTGTGGGAGTGCCTATCAGAGCCAGGGGCTGACCGGCCGACCCCAGAAAGGTAAGTGCCAGGCGGGGGGGGGGGGGGGCAGCATTTTACAGGGCACAGTGGCGATAATTACAGGACACAGTGGCGACAATTACAGGGCACAGTGGCGACAAATAAAGGGCACAATGGCGACAATTGGCACAGTGGCGACAATTGGCACAGTGGCGACAATTACAGGGCACAGTGGTGACAAAGGGCACAGTGGTAACAATTGGCACAGTGGCGACAATTACAGGACACAGTGGTGACAATTGGCACAGTGGCAACAATTAAAGGGCACAGTGGCGACAATTATAGGGCACAGTGGCGACAAAGGGCACAGTGGTGACAATTGGCACAGTGGCGACAATTACGGGACACAGTGGCGACAATTAAAGGGCACAGTGGCGACAATTATAGGGCACAGTGGCGACAAAGGGCACAGTGGTGACAATTGGCACAGTGGCGACAATTACGGGACACAGTGGCGACAATTAAAGGGCACAGTGGCGACAATTATAGGGCACAGTGGCGACAAAGGGCACAGTGGTGACAATTGGCACAGTGGCGACAATTACGGGACACAGTGGCGACAATTAAAGGGCACAGTGGCGACAATTAAAGGGCACAGTGGCGACAATTAAAGGGCACAGTGGCGACAATTAAAGGGCACAGTGGCGACAATTAAAGGGCACAGTGGAGACAATTAAAGGGCACAGTGGCGACAATTAAAGGGCACAGTGGCTGCGTTTGATGGCATGGCACAGTGGCTGCGTTTGATGGCATGGCACAGTGGTGACAATTGATGGCACAGTGGCTGCGTTTGATGGGCCCAGTGGCTGCATTTAATGGGCACAGTGAGGCTGCAAATGTTTTTTTTTTCCGTTTGTTTGTGCCCCCCAAAAATTTTGAGAACCAGCCGCCACTGGTCGAACGTTCTAAGAAGATTCGACGAAGCAGCTAAACATTACGACGCCGCAATCGTACATTTCCGGTCGAATGCTCTGCCCACCAGCTATAGTAGAATTCTAATGTTGTATGGCTAGTAATAATTATTTTTATTACTATAACTAGTCAACCAACATTAGAATTCTTCTATAGCCTATAGGCGGAGCATTTGACCATAAATGTCCGCTCGCGGTGATCATATGTTTTTAGCTGCTTCGTCGAATCTTCATGTCTCTATAATGATTTAATCTTTTCTCTCTATGCCAAATCTTTTCTCTCTATTGAATCTTTTTTCTCTATGACAAATCTTTTCTCTCTATGTCGAGTCTTTTCTCTCTATGTCGAATAATCTTGGACTAATAGAGTTAGGTTAGGCACATTCAACCGCAGGTCCGATAGACACAGATCGCTATTGTCACTATCATGTCGAATCTTCTATCCATATCGAACTGTTGTCACATTGACACGAAAATAAGGCATTCTTATGTCGGATCTTTCGGATTTCGGATTCTGCGCCTTTGTTATCATTTGTTAAAACGAACGCGAAAATCCCCGAAATTCGCACGAAAATGCATTCGGACGAAAACGAATGCACCTGTCTAGTGTCAGGTGCAAGCCCGGCTCACAGACGAAAATAAACTGTCAAATGAATAGGATTGCTGTACACCGAAGTAGGAAAGTCCCAAAAATTCCATGTTTAATTGAAATTCACACCATCCAACACAGTGACAGGAGCTGGGGGCAAGAATTTAACGCGTTTACTGCTAAGATGCGCTTCATCATAAAATATTTCCCCTGGGCGGTGATGGCACAAGGGAGCGGGGTGACGATGACGTCACCGGATGGGCACCCCCCATGGCTATATAAGTATTGGCACACACTGGAGCTAACATTTACTACAGGAGCTAGCGTCGGGAGAAGAACAGGAGGAAGAACCGGCAGATGAAAGAAGACAATGGCGAGAGAAGATCCGGAGGAAGAACCAGCAGAGGAAGAAGACAGTGGAGAGAGACAAACCAGAGGAAGGACTGGCAGAGGAAGAAGACAGTGGAGAGAGAAGAACCAGAGGAAGGACCAGCAGAGAAAGAAGACAGCAGAGAGAAGAACTGGAGGAAGAACCGGCAGAGGAAAAAGACAGTGGAGAGAGAAGAACTGGAGGAAGAACCGGCAGAGGAAGACAGTGGAGAGAGAAGGACCAGAGGAAGAACCGGCAGAGGAAGAAGACAGCGGAGAGAGACGAACCTGAGGAAGAACCGGCAGAGGAAGAAGACAGCGGAGAGAGAAGAACCAGAGGAAGAACCGGCAGAGGAAGAAGACAGCAGAAAGAGAAGAACCAGACGAAGAACCGGCAGAGGAAGAAGACAGCAGAGAGAGAAGAACCGGAGGAAGAACAGGCAGAGGAAGAAGACAGCAGAGAGAGAAGAACCAGAGGACGAACCGGCAGCGGAAGAAGACATCAGCGCAGTGAGTAGAATCTTAAAGTTGCTTTAATAAAAGACTTTGTCAAAAACCTGTGTGCTAGTTTTATTTATTTTTGTCCCCCCAACCCCCTTGCCTGACCTGCCAGGCTGCACGCTCGAATAAGGGTCTGGTTTGGATTTTGGAGGGGACCCCCCATGCAGTTTTTTTATTACATTTTGGCATAGGGTTTCCTCCTCAAGAGCCATACCAGACCCAATGGGCATGGTATGGAATTTGGGGGAACAATACGTCGCTTAATTTTTATTTTATTTTGGCATGGGGTTCCCCTTCAAGATCCTCAGAGCACAAGTCCAATGCCAAAGTCGGATCAGTTAAGAAGATGATCCGACTTTGGTCCAATTTCAGTGATATTCAATGGGCTGAAGTAGGACCAAAGTCAGACCAAAGTAGTGCAGGACCCTTTTTCAAAGTTGGACCGACTTGTGTCGGCCCAGTTTAGATGGCTCTCATAGGGAACCATTGATGTGTACATGTCATGCGACATGTGCTCCTAAAGTCGTAACGTATGTCATATCAGTGTGAACCCGGTCTAATTTTTTATGTTATGATTCAAAGATTCTGATGGATCCACCTCCGACCAACCGAAACACAGTGAGTAGGAATCATCATCTTATTTCACTTTTATATGTTGCTGTATTTATTGCTATATGTTTCCATTCCATATGTAGTACATTTTTTATAATAATGAAAAATATTAATGCAAAATAAAAACAAAATGGATCCGAATCAATTTGAATCATTTTTATTATTTGCTTCTCATTTCACTATCCAGTCACAGGCTGGGAGAGGGACATAAATGCAGCCCAAAAAAATGGTTTTCCGTGCCTGATTAGGCGGTGTTGGATGGCAATTAAAATCTCAGGACTGGATGGACAAAAAAAAAATCCTTTGGCAAGTATAACAGTTTCCATATATGTATTTCATCTACAATTAGCTGTTCAAGGTTAGCTTTGAGGATGAAAAGAATACCTACATTCTCAAATAAGCCAGAGGTTAACCGGTTCTCTTTAAAGCTATGTCAAAGTTATTTCTAAGGCGTACATATTTCTGCTACAGTCACTGACTCTCTGACAGCCATGTCAGGAAAAAAATAAAAGTTGCGCCAGTTCTTGGTATTTTGGCCGTACTTTTCGTTTTTTTGATAGACAACTCTGCTTTGGGAATCTTGAAAAATGACAATTCTCTCTAAAATCGGTCAAGCTCATCACCGAGTGATGAATGGGCAATTCAAAGATGTGCGGCCATTCGCACAAAGTTAAAGTATTTGCAAAGTTTCAACAAACCAAACAATAAATTTAGCCCATTATTTAGGATGTGTAGTTTCCATGAAAAAAACGTAGGAAATTACTTTTATTGGTGGTCATGTGACCGTTAAATCCCTTCCTCTCCCCCAAGCTCTAACAGTGGTGGGATCAGGCCCGGATTTCCCACAAGGCCACCAAGGCCAGGCCTCGGGGCGGCAGGGCACCATAGGGCGGCAGCGGCATGGAGTCCCCCGATGGCCCAAACATACAGTTAAAGGCGGTAAGTTGCCTTCTAGCAGAACTAAATGTAGTGTGTGGGGAACAAGCTTGCTCGTTAACAAGTGATTGCGGCACCAAAATCACTTGTAAAATGTGTGCTGCCATCCGTCCTCCCCTCTCTCCCCCCACATACCTCTCTCTGCTGGCTCTGTCTTCGGGACTCCGCCGAGTCTGTCTCCCGTCCCTGCCGCTGCTGTACACAGTGAGAGGGGTGAGCTGTGCTCTTCCCATCTCAGCTGTGACAGGAGTTGTAGCAGAGTGCTAGGACTCCTGTTTTGGAGGTGACGGGGTCAATAAAGAGAACCTGTCACCTCCAATTGCTATCACACAGGGAATTTTTTTCTTCTGTGTGATAGCAATAAAGTGGAAAAAAATTGATAAAAAAATAATAATAAGAAATAATAATTAAATTATTAAAATAAAAAAGTAATTAAAAAGTAAATAATAAGAAAAATAATATAAAAAAATAAGAAAATTATATAAAAATATAAAAAGTAAACGACAAGCTACAAATAAAGAAAAGTGATAAAAAAGTAAAAAAATATATATATTTGAACTAACCGTCCCGCCCCTGCCACCCGGTTGCCATTCTCAATTGATTTGGGGGGGTGGTTCGGTTGGCGGGGAGGGCATGCATTGCAGATCCTGTCTTTGGGGCGGCAGGGAAAGCAAATCCGGCCCTGGGTGGGATGTATGATATGCTGGGTCCTCTTCCTTTTTTCAGATGTGGATGCTTACAGATGACCCTTGCAGTAGCTCCATTCTCTGGTTCAATACAATTTGGCGGCAGGGTGTTGTGCCGAGGAGGCCGGACTGTGACCTCATGCATTCATAGTCTTTTGTCACCATTTTGGGCACCATTCAACCTGAAAGATTGAGGACCATGCTTCTTAGAGGTGCCTTTGTAGGCAGGTGCAAAACAGGAATGGGTTTGCAGGTGGAGGCCACTGACATTTTCTTTTCCTCCTCTTGCATTTGACTAGGGTCAGTGTCACTACTGGTAGCATGAGGCGAAACTTGGACCCTATAGGGGTTGCACAGGCAGTCCAACTCCTCCAGGATGGCACATCACTCCGTGCCATTGCCAGAAGGTTTGCTGTGTCTGGAAGCCACGGAGAACGTTATGCTGCCTGTAACATTTATGCAGCCACTGATGGGTACAGTGGCTGCAATTGATGGGCATAGTGGCTATATTTGATAGGCACAGTGGCTACATTTGATGGGGCACAGTGGCTGCATTTGATGGGGCACAGTGGCTGCATTTAATGGGCACAGTGGCTACATTTAATGGGCACAGTGACTACATTTGAAGGGCACAGTGGCTTCATTTGATGAGCACAGTGTGGCTGCATTTGATGAGCACAGTGTGGCTACATTTGATGGGCACAGTGGCTGCAATTGATGGGGCCAAGTGAGGCTGCATTTGATGGGCACAGTGGCTGCATTTGATGAGCTTAGTGTGGCTACATTTGATGGGCACAGTGGCTACAATTGATGGGCACAGTGGCTGCAATTGATAGGCACAGTGGCTGAATTTGATGGGGCACAGTGGCTACATTTAATGGGCACAGTGGCTGCATTTGATGGGCACAGTGTAGCTACGTTTGATGGGCGCAGTGGCTGCATTTGATGGAGCACAGTGGCTGCGTTTTATGGGCACAGTGGCTGAAATTGATGGTACAGTGGCTGCATTTATCAGTATAGATCCCAACACGTTACCCAGTCCATATCAGTATAGATCCCAACACATTCCCCCGTCCATATCAGTATAGATATCAAGCATGATATTTTTCCCCATTGAGATCTGGGTGCGTTTTCAAAGTGTTCCGTTATTTTTTTTGGAGCAGAGTGTATATATATATATATATATTTTTTTTCTCTTCTTCTTCTTCTTTTTTTAGCAGGAAGCTGGTTTTTAAACAGGAATGCTAATCACATTCCCTGATTTCCATACAACAACCACAAGGATCCAATAATCAAAATATGAAACAGCAAGCAAATCTAAATGTAAAAGCCATGCCACAAAATGACTTTCAAGTAGATATTACAATAATAACTGAAAATGTGCAATTACCGAAATACCCTATAATTTCCCTTTAATCTAATTAGGCCATTAAGGATCAGCAGGGCTGTCACAGGATGTAAACTGTACTTATTCTGTCCTGTAATCCATCTCCTAATGGTACACGGTGCATCGCAAAATATGTACAAAATAATATGAAAAACAAAATAGAAGATGAACATGATGGTATAATTGCTTCAATGTTCTCACTACATTTGGAAATCTGTACTTGGAATGTTTAAGAACAAGAGAACAGAACACAATTTTCCCTGTGAATAATTACCCCGGGGACACCTGATAGACCTCCGCCATGTACAGTCCAATTTGTTATATATTCAGGTTTTTTGATAACGAGCGTCTCCTGATAGCAAAGATGACCAGCAGGGATTTGTCATGTCCAGCATTAATGTTCAAATGCTGGCAAACAAATGGACAACATTCTGCAAAATATATACAGCCGAGAGTATTCCAATATGTCTCATCCATACACATGAAACAAGGCCGTTTATTGCAGGCGTCTCTGTATTTTAATAATTAGGGCTCTGGTTTAAAGGTAAAGTTTGTTTACAGGTTGCAATGTTGGAGCTCCTCAGACCTTTCATTATAACCTACCGTATTTATCGGCGTATACCGCGCACTTTTTCCCCCTTAAAATAAGGGGAAAATCGTGGGTGCGCGATATACGCCGATACCTGCTTCCCGTGCTCAGTTTGAATGCCTGCGCCGACATATACCGAGTGCAGTACACTCGGCTACATTCAGCCAGGCTCAGCTTCACTCGTGCTCACGCATAAACGCCACAGAGCGTGAGCACGAGCGAAGCCGAGCCTGGCCGAATGTAGCCGAGTGTACTGCACGACGGTATATGTCGGCGCAGGCATTCAAACTGAGCGCGGGAAGCAGCGATTCGATGGGTAAAAGCGCGGGAGGACACCACCGAAGCCGTAGACGGACGCCGGACCCGACAAGGAGGACACCACCGAAGCCGCAGATGAACGCAGGACCCAACGAGGCCGCCGATGGACACCGCGCAAGACACCAAAACTGTAAGTACTAAAATGTTTTTTTTTTTACAGGAATGCGGGTCCACATTAGGGGTGCGCGCTATACGCCGGAGTGCGCAATACCCCGATAAATACGGTATATTATTTTATTATTATCCTATGTAAGACTGAAGCTGATCTGCTAAATCGGAGACCCGGAATAATTAGTTGTCTATCTATATTTTCCCCCTATATTAAAAAGGAACATGAGTTTTTCTCAGGGACTGATGCCGCGTACTCAGTGGCGTCACTAGGGTTGGTGTCACCTGGTGCGGTAAAATATGGTGTCACCCCCCCCCCCCCCCAATAACCTTTTCCAAATATTTTTTACCCCACTGTTTGCTCTCTGTTCTCCTTTCTTCCCCTTTTCTCTCTCTCCCTATCCATCTTTCTTGTTCGTTCTAGTTCTATCCCTTCTTCTTTCTCTCCATTTTTCTTTGTCCCCTCCCCCCACCTCTCTTTCTTCAGGACCAGAATTCACATCTCAGGAGCCTATAGGCACTGGACTCTGAAGCGCCTCCCTCCCGCAAACAGCATTGCCTGCCCCCTACAACTTTTTTTATACACTGAGAAAACATTAAAAATCTACTAACAGAATGCATTTCTTTGAGAACCTGAAATGACAGCGTGCTGCCTGACATTTTGGAGAACAAAATGTACCTTATATACAGTACAAAGTATGATGTACCAAACTGTTAATCATATTGCCCCCTAGCAGCCTGCAATGCAGAGTGGCTGGAGTGTCAAATTGCTCCGGCTGCTCGTTGATGTCATGCTGATTTAGTGGGAATTTGCCCTAAAAGGGAAAGAGGGGGTCAAAGGTTGGAGACAGAAGGGGAGAGAGAGGAGGGTGAGGGTGATAGAGAGGGGGATGAGAGAGAGAAAGGGTGGGGGTGGGACAGAGATGGAGGGGGTGTGGTGAGAGATGGAGGGGGTGGGGGTGAGACAGAGATGGAGGAGGTGGGGGTGAGACAGAGATGGAGGGGGTGGGGTGAGACAGAGATGGAGGGGGTGGGGGTGAGACAGAGATGGAGGGGGTGAGACAGAGATGGAGGGGGTGGGGGTGAGACAGAGATGGAGGAGGTGGGGGTGAGACAGAGATGGAGGGGGTGGGGGTGAGACAGAGATGGAGGGGGTGAGACAGAGATGGAGGGGGTGGGGTGAGACAGAGATGGAGGGGGTGTGGGTGAGACAGAGATGGAGGGGGTGTGGGTGAGACAGAGATGGAGGGGGTGTGGGTGAGACAGAGATGGAGGGGGTGTGGGTGAGACAGAGATGGAGGGGGTGTGGGTGAGACAGAGATGGAGGGGGTGTGGGTGAGACAGAGATGGAGGGGGTGTGGGTGAGACAGAGATGGAGGAGGTGGGGGTGAGACAGAGATGGAGGAGGTGGGGGTGAGACAGAGATGGAGGGGGTGGGGGTGAGACAGAGATGGAGGGGGTGTGGGTGAGACAGAGATGGAGGGGGTGTGGGTGAGACAGAGATGGAGGGGGTGTGGGTGAGACAGAGATGGAGGGGGTGTGGGTGAGACAGAGATGGAGGGGGTGTGGGTGAGACAGAGATGGAGGAGGTGGGGGTGAGACAGAGATGGAGGAGGTGGGGGTGAGACAGAGATGGAGGGGGTGGGGGTGAGACAGAAAGGGAGGGGGTGGGGGTGTGACAGAGAGGGGGGTTACAGAGGAAGGGGGTGAGACAGAGATGGAGGGGGTGTGACAGAAGGGGGGGTGACAGAGAAGGAGGGAGGTGACAGAGAGGTCCTTTAAGTCCTGGATCTTTATAAACGGCCTACAGATGGCAAGCGGTGATGTTGGAAAAATCCAGAATGCGCCACCTGCTGGCACCAAGTGGTAAATATTGACTGTACATAGTACATATGCATTTGAAGCATTTTCCTTTTTAGCATTCTTGTCAAAAAGACAGATTGGAGGAAGACCCATCCATGTTGTTGTTGCCCGTTGTTGTCCAGCTGAATTTGTGCTTGAAAGAGAAGACGGTGGAGCCGAGCCAAATTCTGTTAACTTATCATTGTTTTTTCCTGTCGGATGAAGATGCCAAATGTGTCGTTGTATCTCGCAGTCTGGCCTGATCACCGTGCCTTCCGGGGGCGCAGACTAGTTGCGTTATTGCGCTGTGTCTTGTAATTCAACTAAGAGCGCTAATGTGATTTCCGCGGACATTAAATGCTGTCTTTTTCATTCAGTCTGCAGAAGTAATGGCATTACGGGGAGGTGAGTCGCCATGTTTAAAAGGTTATGCAGTCACATTACTGGTACACGATATTTATTCCAGAAATACAAGTATTGTTATTAGTGATAATTCATTCTTGTCTTGCTTCAAAAACCCAAATAGGAGCTAAAATCACCCTGGCATTAACCACTTCAGCTTTGGAAGGTTTTACCCCCTTCGTGACCAGGCCATATTTTGCGTTCATTTAACTGACAATTTCGTGGTCGTCCGACGCTGTGCCCAAATAAAGATTTAGGCCCAGATTCACAAAGCACTTACGCCGACGTATAACACATTACGCCGGCGTAGGTGCCAATGTGCGCCGGCGTATGTGTGCGGCAGACCCACAAACCAACATGCGCCTAAAAACAGGCTACACCCCGCCGAAATAGCTTGCACACCCCGGCGTAGGGTGGCCGCACATATGGACTGGGCGCATGGTGCTGCTCTCATTGATTAGCCATTCAAACATTCAAATAAGGGGAAATACGCCGATTCACGAACGTGCGTGTGCCCGGCGCATGCTACACGAGATGCGTGTAAGTTGTACGTCCGGCGTAAAGTTATTCCCCATAAATGAGGTGCAACCCGGCAACAGACATGCTCAGGTCTGCACCAGGGAACACAAGCCGGCGTATTGTGGGAATGACGTGTGTCTGGCTGGGCGTACGTTATGTTCACAGCGTACGCGGTGATCCGTCGTAGCTTAGGCAGTTGTGCCGGTGTGGTTGTGAGCAGGCGCAGGGGGGTGCTGTGCATGCGTCCACGTCACGGCGCATGCGCAGTCCGTAAAACGTACCTGTCTGGCGCTCGGCCCATCATTTGCATGGGTTCACGCCCACTTCCACCTACGCCGGCGTGCGCCTTCGAAACCCATGCCACGCTGGCGCAGCGTTGGGAGCTCTGGCTTGCTGAATGCAATGCTTGCCTCTCCGCGCTACGTTGGCGTGGCGTACGGTGTTTGCTTTACGGCGGCGTAATGTGCGCCTTGCTCTCTGTGAATCTGGGCCTTAGTCCTTTTTTTCCCACAAATTGAGATTTATTTTGGTGGTATTTGATCACCTCTTCGGTTTTTATTTTTTGTGCTATAAACAAAAAAAGGCCGTCAATTTTGGAGAAAAAAAACAACAATATTTTTTACTTTCCCAATAAAAAAATCAAAAAAATATCGAATTTCTTCATCAATTTAGGCCAATATTTATTCTGCTACATATTTTTGTTAAAAAAAATCCCAATAAGCGTATATTGATTGGTTTGTGCAAAATTTATCACGTCTACAATCTATGAGATATTTTTTTATTAATTTTTTTTTAGTGCAGGGGACAAATCGGACACTAAACAATACTTTCAACACTTTTTGGGGACCAGTGACACTAATACAGTGATCCGTGCTAAAAAATATATGCACTGTCACTGTACTAATGGCATTGGCTGGAAAGGGGTTAACACCAGGGGAAATCAAAGAGCTACCCGTGTGCCTAGGTTGTGCTTACTCACTGTGTGGGAGATGCTTTGACTAGGGGAAGGCAAAGATCCGTGTTCCTTTTTTGCAGAAATAAAGGGGTTTATTTACTAAAGACAAATCTACTTTGCACTACAAGTGCACTTGGAAGTGCAGTGGCTGTAGACTCGAGGGGGGACATAAGGAAAATAAAAAACAGGATTTTTGTTTGTACATGATTGGATGATAAAATCAACAGAGCTTTCCCTCATTTCAGATCTTCCCCTCAGATCTACAGCGACTGCACTCCCAAGTGCACTTGTAGTGTAAAGTGGATTTGCCTTTAGTAAATCAACCCCAAAGGATCAAACCCTTGCCTGCTGACAGAACGACAATCTGCCTAGTTTACATAAGCAGACTGCCGTTCTGCTTGTGTACCGAATGATCGGCATGTACTAGCTACATGATCTGGTGCAGAGTGGCCGCCCTGCCACAGTAAATACATATGGGGCAGTCACGAAGCAGTTAAAGCAACATTAAAGCTTTGTTTTTTTGTAAAATAACAAACATGTCATACTTAGCTGCTCTGTGCAATGGTTTTGCACAGAATAGCCCCATACCTCCCAACTTTCTGAGATGGGAATGAGGGACACCTATCAGCAAAAGTATGCAGGCATAGGACACACCCCTTTCCACGCCCCCTTAAAGGAGAATTTACAAAAAAATAAGATTGGTTAAACCCACAAGTGCTTTTTTTACCACTACTATTTATTTATATTGGCTTTCGGAATTTACAAATGCATCAATTTAGAAATCAGATGAAAGGTTTAGCGCTGGGAAACACTTTTTGATAGATAAAAAGTGCATTTTATATACATCTATATAGATCAGACCAAAATGAGGGACAAATGAGGAGGAAAGAGGGACAGAGGGACATTGCTCCAAATCAGGGACAGTCCCTCAGGGACAGTTGGGAGGTATGTAGCCCAGATGCTCTTCTTCTTTTGGGTTCCCTGGGACAAGAGGTAGGGCAGGAGGGAAGCAAAGGGGCAAAAAAATGGATGCAGGGTGGTCCACCCATTCTACTACTATGTTGTAATAGTGGGGGAGGGGTGGAATTCTGGATCCTTCCCCTGAGTGCTGGATCCAGAATTGCAGGGACAATTCCCCCCCTCAGCTAAAATTTTCTAATCTATAGTAGGAGTTCTGAAAGTCTAACAATTTGGCACTGGGACCCAAGAAGTGAATGATTACCAAAATGTCAGCAAAGCCATACAAAGACAAATTCCAATGACCTTATAATTAAGAGATCAAACAGTAAACGTATTTGTTTCCATTAGTTCTCAAACAAAACAATAGTAAAACAGAAAATTAAAAAGCTAACATATTGTTAATAGGGAAATAAAAACAACAGTGAAAAGTCAGTTCCACGTAAATACTCGTATAGAAAAACGATTTCAAATGTCAGCTGTGGGCGGTGGTGTATTGGTTGGAAATAATTATTGTTTTTTTTGTCCTATAGAAATAATTATTCTCTGTAATAAATGAACCACATTTTTTATTAGCAGTGATTGTCAACCACGGGACCGTGGCCTCCCTCAGTTTGGGTCGGCAGTCAGCTGCAGATAAGCTAACCTCCCACAGTCCCTTCCAGCTTCCAAAGTGCCGGCAAACCTACCATAATGGCCTGCAGTGACCCTCAGCCTTCCACAGTGTCCCTGAAGGCCTAAAAGCCTTCAGCATCCCCAGTAACCCGCTAACACTCCCCACTGTCATCTGGCACCCTGCAGAGCCTTCAGTCCCCCCATAATGTCTCCGGTCTCCAATAGTGTTTTCAAACCCTAGTCTTCCACCGTGCCCCTGCAAAGCCCAATTTTCCATCCAGAAAGCTCCCATAGTGCTCCCAAACCTTCCATAATGGCCTGCGGTGTCCCTTAGCCTCCTACAGTGTCCCCCAAACACCTAAAAGCCCTCAGCACCCACTGTAATCCCCTAACATCCCCCAGTGCCACCCAGTGCAGAGCCTCTAGCCCCCCTTAATGCCCCCAGTCTCCAACAGTGTTTTCAAGCCCTACAGTCTTCCATCATGGACCTGCAAAGCCCTCAGTTCCCTCCCACAGTGCCTTCCAGCTCCTTTAGTGCCCCCAAACCGCCCATAATTGCCTATGGTGACCCTCAGCCTCCCACAGTGTCCCCCAAACACTTAAAAGCCATTAGCACCCACATTAACCTGCTAACATCCCCCAGTGCCACCCAGCGGCCCGAAGAGCCTCCAGCCCCCTCATAATGCCCAAGAGTCCATAAATATTCAAGACAGCTCCTCCTAACTCCTGCCATCTAGCTCAAGAATGTTCTCCAACACTCTGGAAATAGGGGGGGGGGGGGTGTACCAGAGAGATGCCAGAATAAGTCATCCAACCCTGACCTCTAGTACCCCTGACCCAGATTCAATGGTTTAGGTCTACCTTAGAGCCAGCTATGTTTTTCCTACACCGCCACTACTAGTAACACACACTAGAGGGTGCTACAATAGCAATACACTAACAACATTTCCTACCAACAGGGTACAAAAGATGCTTACAGAGTAATAAAGTATGTTACACAACATTCAAAATAAACCAGCAATATCAATAGCAAAAATCAACAGTAGAAAAACCTAGTGTAAGGGTATGGGGAATGAACATGCAGGTGCAAGTCCTCTTCTCCAGGGGAAACTACATTAAAGGGGAAAATATTAATCCCTGCCTACGATCTAGACATAAACCAACAGAAGGAGTGCCAGACCAAATACATTAAGGAGGTCAAAATAATTTTAATGTTTCTCAAAACAGCAAACACATTTCGTACTGCTGCACCAGATCTTCTCCTCTGTAGATGTCGCTGAAGAAACCCCAGCTGATGAAGGAAAAGTTAACCAAAAATGCCAACCAAACAAACCATTGTTCATCGCAAACCGCAACAGGCAAAGTTAGTCATTATAGCGGCAATCAGTCTCCAGAAACTTTATAAAACCATATTTTGAGTCGGGTAGCTCTCATCTTGGTCTGCTTCAATATTATGTCACCCAGCCAGAGAACATCACAGAAGAATTTTCCCCCAAAAGCAAATACAGTAAGCAGGAAAGATGGGTTTTAAACTTAGGCCCTGATAGTGTAACCCGGATCAGGTGTCAGTCTTCCTTCACCTAATGCTCTTGCTGCTTTAAGACCTGCTCATTTTGATCAAGCCATGCTAAAGCTTCCTTTGACTCAAAGAATTGAGCTTGACCTCTCACAGTAACCCGGAGTTTTGCGGGATACAGCATAGCATAGGACAACTGTAGGAGCCACATTTAACATCTGTAAATTTGGCCCTGCGTCTGTATCTCTGCCGAGAAGTCAGGGTAGGAGGACGCCCTGGTGCCATTATGTTGAATGTTAGCACACTTGGCGCAGCACGGCTTCTCTATCACGATAATGGAGCAGTCTCACCAGGATTGATCTGGGCAGACCCCCCGGTTGGGGTGGGTGAGGTAGCACTCTATGAGCGAGTTCTACTGCAAAGAAGGGTGAGAAAGCATTTTTGCCATATATTTCAAGTAGCCAGTTCTCCACAAAGGTTGTGGGTTCTCTACCTTCTACCCATTCAGGAAGGCCCACAATACGTACTTTATTTCGTCTAAGACAATTTTCCATATCCTCCACTCTATCATTAGCTTCTCTTGCCATCTGGTCTGCTGATTTGGTGTCACGGGCTCTTTTGTAAAATCCTGCCGTAGCAGCGGCACATCCTCCCGCAGGCCCCCCAAACTGCTCTTTCAAAGTGTTCACAGAGGTAGTGCAGTTGTTTACCACCGCTCTTCCATGTCAGTTTTTTCTGAGCTGTGCTGGGCCAGGGACAAGAGATCTGCCTAATCTGCCTCTTCATTCCCATAGTGAGCCGCCAAGATGGCCACCTGTGTCTGCATCCCCGACTGCTGATGTACAGTTCCCTCAGAGCGGGATGTCTGTTCTGTACCTGGGAGCCCTGACATCTTCTGGGTGTAGTGCAGCATATCCCTTGGGAGCTTCCTTACCCTGGGTCTTCGGATGGTTGAGCGATTTGGGTCCCAGGTCCTTTATCATGTCAGTGACTTGTGGAGTCCCCTTCAGTGTGAATGCGGCGGCGCCATCTTGGAAGTCAGGACCTGAGGCTTCAGACTGCCCTTTATGGGTAATTTCTCTAGTGCAGAGGGCCGATGGGGGTTCCAGAGGGATCCCTGGGTCAGTATCCAGCTGTATATAGCAAAGAGGAATCAGTAAGTAGGCTGGGGGAGGATCACTCACAGATCAACAGCGAGAGCTGTGGAAGATGTGTCCTCTCACATGCTGGTCCTGACCACGCCCCAGCCAACACATTTCAGGATCAATACACACACTGTCCGCTTCATCAGGGCCCATTGATGTTTGAAATTGTTTAAATAAACTCAGGAGTGTGTAATTGATATTCAGGGCAAGGGGCCTCTACGATTAAGCCCCTATTGGGTGAAACATGTTAGAGGGGGTTCTCCCAAGGGTAAAAGACCAAGCTGAAGCCAGTTTTTACTAAGAGGAGCTCACTAAATACCGAGGCAGTGTCAGACAGGCGCCATTTTGTTGTAGTCCTAAATAGACTCAGGGAAGCAAATGCCAGAAAAATCTTAAACTTACTGTTTGAAAAGTTTGAATGACTGTTTTCTTTCCCTTTACTACTCGGAATTAATAAGCACTGAATTCCCAGCACCTCATAGACGTATCTCTTTGAGCCCATACCATCTGACAGAGAAGAATAACCCTAAGGCCTTGTACACACGACCAGACATGTCCGATGAAAACGGTCCGCGGACCGTTTTCATCGGACATGTCTGCTGGGAGGTTTTGGTCTGATGTGTGTACACACCATTAGACCAAAATCCCCGCGGACAGAGAACGTGGTGACGTAGACGACACCGACGTTCTCGGACACGGAAGGTCAATACTTCCACGCATGCGTCGAATCAATTTGACGCATGCGCTGGATTTCGGGCCGCTGGTTATACGTCATAACCAGCGGACATGTCCATTGAGTCGTACTGACCATCGACCATCCGACGGACATGGTTCCATGCGGACAAGTTTCTTAGCATGCTAAGAAACTTTTGTCTGCTGGAAACCTGTCCGCTAGCCCAGGAATCCGGTCCGCTAGGCCGTACACACGGTGGACATGTCCGCGGAAACTGGTCCACGGACCAGTTTCAGCAGACATGTTTGGTCGTGTGTACGAGGCCTTATAGACAAAACAGAAGAGAGGAACCCTTCCCAAATTGAATGTCGCCCACTAGGGCTGGCTGATACGCCCAGACTACATAATGTCACATCTGTGAACCTAATAACAGAACGTTTGTCAATTATTGTAAATGGAAGCACTAAGTAATACAAATTGAGTAACAGCATTGTAATTGCACAGACTGTAAAACACAATCAGCTGCACTTGGCAGTCTGACAGTATTTTCTGCAATAGAAAAGTAAATGTAAGTCATTTAAATCTGAATCATAAACAAGATGTTAGCTTAGTTGTTAGCTCTCTGTCCTTGTAGCACTGGATTCTTGGGTTCAGTAGTCAACAGTGGTCCTACCTGGGGAGATTGCACATCATAAATGAGGGGGGGGGGGGGCACAGTTTGGCATCTTTGCCCTGGGCACTGGGTGACCTTGTCCTGTCACTGGGTGGCCCATTGAATCCTGGCAATCGAGCTGTCAATAGACAGGGCAGATCATAAGCAAAATGCACAGAGCCAATTAGAGTGGCTCTGTGATGGCCAATCACATTGATCACAAATGTAAGCATCTGCTTATGTTTACAGTGGAGAGCCTATCCCTTCCTCTTACAATGGAGGAAGGAGGATTGACAGAGGGGATCGTAAGAAGAAAGGTAGGCTGCAGCAGATTAACCACTTAAGGACCGGAAAGATTTACCCAGTTCCTGACCAGGACATTTTTTGCGATACGGCCCTGCGCCACTTTAACAATTACGCGGTCGCGCAACATTGTACCCAAACAAAATGTATGTCCTTTTCCCCCCCCCCACAAATAGAGCTTTCTTTTGGTGGTATTTGATCACCTCTGCGGTTTTTATTTTTTGCGCTTTAAACAAAAAAAGACCAACAATTTTGAAAAAAATAAAACAATATTGTTTACTTTTTTCTATAATAAATATCCACAAAAATGTTTTTTAAAAACAAATTTCTTCCTCAGTTTAGGCCGATATGTATTCTTCTACATATTTTTGGTAAAAATTTCAATAAGCGTATAGTGATTGGTTTACGCAAAAGTTATAGCGTCTGCAAACTATGGGAAAGATTTATGGCATGTTTATTATTTTCTTTTTTTTTTACTAATAATTTGAGATTTTTTGCGGTACTGCGACATTGCGGCAGACAGATTGGACACTTTTAAAACATTTTTGGTACCACTGAAATTTATACAGTTATCTGAGCTATAAAAATGCACTGATTACTGTGTAAATGTCACTGGCAGGGAAGGGGGGTTAACACTAGGGGGCGATCAAGGGGTTAAATGTATTCCCTCGTTAGTGTTTCCTACTGTGGGGGGATAGGACTGACTGGGAGAGGAGATATATCATATCGCTGTTTGTAATTACTACCTGGGAGTTTCTCACTTCTGCCTAATCTTGTCCCATGAGGAGGGGGGGCACCAAACTGATTCTTTGCCCCGGGTGAAATAATTTCTAGCTTCCCCACTGGTACTGCCTATAAGAGTACCAGTACCAGCCGTTCTACTCTAATAAAGTAAAACGGCTAGTGGCTAATAAAGGGGGAGAGGTGGCTTGGGTGGCCGAGGGGGGGGGGGGGTGCGGGAGTTGTCCGGCCGCTGTGTGAGAGACCTGTCAAAGTGGGCCAGTCTGGATGAAGTCCAGGGCCAAATTTTTGTCCCAGTCCAGCCCTGCTTCCTGCCTTCCATGCGTCATAGTAATCCTTCCTGCCTTCCATGTGCCACAGTGATCCTTCCTTTCTGCCTTCTATATGCCACAGTGATCCTTCCTTCCTGCCTTCCATATGCTATAGTGATCTTCCTGCCTTCCATATGCCATAATGATCCTTACTTCCATGTACCATAGTGACCCTTCCTGCCTTCCATGTGCCATAGAGATTCCTCCTTCCTTTCTTCCACATATCATAGTGATCCTCCCTTCCATATAATCAGTGATCCTTCCTTCTTCCTTCCTTCCCTCTCTCTGTCTCAAATCTCTCTCCCTAAAAGTTGGTTCACACTGGAATACAGTGCAGGAAAGGCGCATTCCATGCGCATTTCCCACACTGCAAGCAACTATGCTGAGACGTGAGACGCACGTGGGTGCCATTAATTGTTAATGGCAGCGTGCTTGCGGCCACCAAGCCATAGTACTGTAGTACTATGTAGTTTGGTGTGACACAATTTGAAAAAGTAGTGCTTTGCAGAGCGTCCCCATTCACTTGAATGTGTCACGGTCAGTGGACAGTAGTGCCCACCAACATGTCAAGGAATATAAATCCTGCCGCAGCCACAAAGCCCAGGTTTTGTTTTACCGCTTCCCTTAAGCCCCTCCCTCTATTATGTTGGGCCACACCAACTTTTCTGCAAAGCGCACTGCAGGTCACTGTCTCCCTGCAATGTTCCTCATTCTCAAGTCTAAAAGTTGGGAGGTATGTAAGCATATCTGCGCATATGCTATAATGGTGGCACGGGTGGCACCAAAAAGGGAGGCTGAAGTTTCTGTTTAACATCTTCCTGGAGTGCAACTTTTAGTTTGCTGTAATAATCTTACATAGAAAATGCTGTAATTGATCAGGATGATAAAGCCTATCATAAATTTAGTATAAATAATTTTTCTTTATATAAAAAAAATAAAAAAAAATAAAAGCACACAGTAATATACAGTACATATAGTGGGGTAGATTCAGGTAGGGGCGCACAAAACTGCGGCGGCGTAACGTATGACATTTACGTTACTCCGCCGCAAGTTTTATGGGCAAGTGCTTGATTCACAAAGCACTTGCCTATAAAGTTGCGGCGGCGTAGCGTAAAAGGTGCCAGCGTAAGCGCGCGTAATTCAAATGATCCCGTAGGGGGCGTGGATCATTTAAATTAGGCGCGTTCCCGCGCCGAACGTACTGCGCATGCGTTCGGCGCGGTAATTGACGTCGCAAGGACGTCATTGGTATCGACGTGAACGTAAATGGCGTCCAGCGCCATTCACGGACGACTTACGCAAACAACGTAAAATTTCCAAATCGCGACGCGGGAACGACGTCCATACTTAACATTGGCTGCGCCTCCTAATAGCAGGAGCAGCCTTACGACGTACGCAAACGACGTTAAAAACTACCGCCGGGCGCACGTACATTCGTGAATCGGCGTAAGTATGTAATTTGCATACTCTACGCTGACATCTATGGGAGCGCCCCTAGCGGCCAGCGTCAGAATGCACCCTAAGATACGACGGCGTAAGAGACTTATGCCAGTCGTATCTTAGGCTAAAGTCGGCGTATCTAGCTTTCTGAATACAGAAAGTAGATACGCCGGCGCTACTTAGCAATTACGCGGCGTATCTATGGATACGCCGGCGTAATTGCTCTCTGAATCTACCCCAGTGTATTCATGATGCTTTAGTGCAGTGATATATGTAACATCTATAGATGTTTGAGATTATAGATTTTTTTTTTTTGTCTTTTCATATATCACTATAAAGTGACTTTTGCCTCTCCATGGAAACTCCAACTTATAATGGGTATGTCTTTTGTCATCGCTATAATGGACTCTATAAAAAGCCAATCTGTGTCTTTTAATACTGCAGAATGTAGAGATGTAGACTAAGATGAATGTAGAGATGTAGACTCAAGCGAGGAGATAATTGGCGATAATTATACGTGTACATAGGATGCGGGGGTTCTTGAAAAAAGGAAAACATGATTATATCTTTTAGAATACCTATCTATCACAACGATGCATTCATCCATCATAAGGAGATCCTCAGATCTAAAGAGGATTGCTGACCTCGGCGTTATTAGTACAGCATCCCTAAACAGAATAAACGGGCAGGAAACCAAATAAATGGAACTGTTCTGCTGCTATCTAATATACATAATAAATAATAAACATACAGAAAAATACAAAGGTAGAACGTTTTATGCTTCGCAATTAAAAGACGAGTGCACAGTTACCCAAAAGTGGAACTAAACTGTTTATGAGCACCACAAACTGCAAACACTATTTAATTATTTTTTTATATTCAGAGCATTCTTTTCCATCCATCCATGCCTCCATGCTTCATTTTTTGAGGAAGGACTTTGATCCCCCCCCAGCATTTCTATTTCTGCAGACCTGGGTGATGGTGGCGGTCAGCCATGCTGCCTGAAGAAGCCATTGCCATTGTTTGATTACATTCAAGCTTCCTGGGGGGGGGGGGGGGGGGGGTAAGTCTCTTACACCATCGTATCTTAGGCTGCATATTTACGCTGGCCGCTAGGTGGCGCTTCCGTAGATTTACGCAAGGAATATGTAAATTAGGTAGATACGCCGATTCAGAAACGTACGTCCGCCCGGCGCATTTTTTTATGTTGTTTGCGTAAGGCTTTTTCCGGCGTAAAGTTACCCCTCATAAAGCTGGGGTAAGTCATGTTAAGTATGGATGTCGGAAACACACGACAGCGTCGTATTTTACGTCATTTACGTAAGTCGTTCGCGAATAGGGCTGTACGTAAGTTACAACGTCATTATTTGACGAAACGTACATCGGGTAGGAGACGCTTTGACGTGTAGCGTTATGGTCCATGAGGACGGGCGTTCGTGGAAGCCGGCCGGCTCACCTTTTTAGACTTTCTTGAATGACATTCTTGTAAGTGTAATATTTGTTATTAAATTCAAATAGTTTTTTACAGTACATCACTATTGTGGATTCATTTTTTTCGGTGGTTTTACCATTGCTGTGGATACTGGGAGAGCCCTGAGGTTGCAAGGTTGGAGGCAGAACGGTTCAAAGGCCCTGGCTGGGGTTCAGCCGCAAGCCAATAAAGCTTATCTGTCTGGTAAGCGTGCATTGCATATGGTGCTCTCTATCGGTGGTGGTTCTCTTCTCCCCAGTGTGTCTTATGTTTTATTGATTACGGTACATCACTATTGTGAGCCTTTTTTTTTGGGATTCTTATACCATCTCTGCCAATCTGGAGGATCATCATCCCTGATGTCGATGGCGGTTCGAGTGTAAAGACCCTGGCTGGGGTTCAGCCGCAAGCTTATTATGCTTGCCTTTTGGTAAGCGCACATCCTATTTCGTTTTTTCACTGGTGGTGGTTACGTTTTTGGTTTCACTGCAATTTCGTTTTTATCACCATTTATACTCCAAGCTATTTGAGGACTTTGGAATCTATGGACTATGTAGCTTGGTCCTACCAATATTGATCATCAATTTTTCACTTATTAGCGCAACTACAATCTTTTTTTTATGTACTTTTGTGTGTATATCACTTTTTTGTTGCAGCTCACTTTTATTTAGTTATTCTGTATTTAGTTATTTTTAGCGCGGTATAACCTTTTTTGTGTGTACATAAGTTACGTTCACGTCGAAAGCATTGACAGTTTGCGGCGTAATTTGGAGCATAAGGTCCCCGAACCAAAGAATCAAGGGGGGAGGAATGGGCCAATTAGGACTATCGCGGTACAGGTACATAAATGAACAAATGAGGGTACATATTTAAAACAAAAAATTAATTTTATTCAAAACATAGACAGACATGGTCACACAATTAAAATCATGCTAACCTATGACAACACCATACTGAAGGTCCCCCGATAATATATAAATAAACTAATAGAATATAATATAGTAAAACAGAACAGAACACAAATACAATAGAAAATAATGTGTCACCTCTGATTCAAGTCACTTGAGTATAAGCCGACCCGAATATAAGCCGAGGCACCTACTTTTACCACAAAAAAATGGGAAAACGTATTGACTCGAGTATAAGCCTAGGGTGTCCATCTGCATGCCTCATTGTGCCTCACTGTGTCCATGTGCATGCCTCAATGTGACTCAATGACTAGACTTACGTATTAAGAAAGGGTGTCCGGCTTGGAAAAATCGGTGCTCCTCGGCCGTAGGCCCCCTAAACAGCAAACATTGCACACTTGTAGAGGAGAACTGGGTCTACATGTGTCCCAGGTACCGGGTCCCCAAAGTTACCGGAGAAATTACCGTTTAACATGGGAATCAATGGAAGGGGTGCCGACTTTGAAAAATTGATGCTCCCCGGCCGTAGGTTCCCCAGACAACACACACTTGTAGAGGAAGAGTAGGGCTATATGTGTGCCAAGTTTGGGGTCCAGGGGAGCTACGGCCGGCCGCTACCGGGTCCCCAAAATCTGGGAGATCAGGCACAAAAAGGTGACTCGAGTATAAGCACAGGATACCTTCTCACAATAGCAGGAGCTCCAGCAGGAGTCGGCCCGTCTCCTACATTGTGCAGAGGCCAATGTGATCAGCTCTCTAACTAACAGGTTGAGTTCAGAATCAAACAAACCAAGAATAGTCTTTACATATATCCTGGGAGATATTGTGGAAAAATATTACTGTCCCATTTTAAGTAATCCAAGATATATTTTCTTAGTCACCCTGTGCCAGGATGGCACAGAGGGACTTAGACATAAGGGGCCAGATTCTCGTAGGAGCGCGTATGATTGACGTTATTGACGTTTTTCACGAACGGCGCATGCGCCGTCCGTGGAAATCTCCCAGTGTGCATTGCTCCTAATACACCGCAAGGACGTATTGGTTTTGACGCGAACGTAAATTACGTCCAGCCCCATTCACGGACGAGTTATGCAAACGACGCAAAACATTTTTCAATTTCGTCGCAGGAACGACGGCCATACTTAACATTGGTACGCCGCACTTACACCACCATATAGCAGGGGTAACTATACGCCGGGAAAAGCCTAACGTAAACGGCGTAAATTTACTGCGTCGGCCGCGCGTAAGTTCGGGAATTCGCGTATCTTGCTGATTTACATATTTCGCCACGTAAATCAGCATACACGCCCCTAGCGGTCAGCTTAAAAATGCAGTTACGATCCGACGACGTAAGAGACTTACGCCTGTCGGATCTAACAGATATCTATGCGTAACTGATTCTAAGAATCAGGCGCATAGATACGACCGGCCGGACGCAGAGATACGACGGCGTATCTGGAGATACGCCGTCGTATCTCCTCTAAGAATCTGGGCCAAGAGGTACATGGGGAGCTGAAACAAGAGTTTCCTAACCTTTTCAAGGGATTCTGGGTTCCACGGGCCCTCCCGTCACACTATCCAATTGAATGCTGCCACCCCATGTGACCCTAGAAGCCATGTTGGGTCAGACAGAGCCTCTGTAAGGCCCTGGTTCCAAGGCATTTTGCAAGTGGGTAGAGTAGGAACAGGTACCCCGTCTGGTAAGGACAGAACTAGCGGCAGGAGAAAGGTTCCTGACAAGGAAGGAAAGTACAGGGCTTGCAACGTCTTTGGACATGTTCCTGCTTGGGCACGGGATGGCCAGGCCGCATTCTTCCCCTCCTAATAGGCGCTGTCAGTTCGGCTGAAACCTGCTTTCTGCACACTATTTGACCTATAATTGTTCCTGGCTGGGTTGTCTTCCCACTGGGTTTATTGTGAACGGCCTTTGCATTATTCGAATTCAAGCTATTTCCTCCCACTTGGACTGTGTATGTTTTTGCCGCCCCCCCACCTACTCATAGGAGGAAACCCTAGCAGATGTATGGCGTGTATTGATCCCAATCTGCACTGTACTTGCAGCAGAATTATTTGAATGTATGGTTCCTACAAGCCTTGAAGTCTGACCGATCAATACTATGTACTTCCAGCAATATCCTTCTGATTTATGTGCTGTGTGATCTTCTTCTGCCCCCAGTTCACATTCTCTAACATATTCTAAGACTCTTCTGAGATCGTGTAATTATATTCCCTGACTGTTTACAAGCAAGACCCCAGGTCAGCCTATTACCTGGAACCATCTACTGAAGACATTCGATTCTTCTAATTTATCATAAAAGTATGAAAACAACAATCTTTACTGCTCTCCTTGGGATTGATATGAATTTTTCAGAAAGTGGAAGGCATGTTTATACTGAGAAAATCTTCTAGGCCATTAGAACTTAAAAGGGAAATCCACCAAAAAATTGAACTTCTGCTTAATCCACTTCTTCCCCCCTTACATGCCACATTTGGCATGTAATTTTTTTGAGGGGGGGAGTGGGGGGGTCAGGAGGAGTGGGACTTCCTGTCTCACTTCCTCCTTCCGCGGGGGGCTGGTAAGGCGAATAGCTTAATCGCCTTATTGCAGCCCCTCCCTGTAGGCGAGCGCCTGTCCAATCGGACAGCGCCGCGCCGCTCGCGCATGGGCAGTGGGTGCCTGGCCGTGAAGCTGAAAGCTGTCACTGCCGGGTGCCCACACTAGGAATGAAGACGGCCGGCGCGTCGCTGGAACCGTGGAGCAGGTAAGTGTATGTTCATTAAAAGCCAGCAGCTACACTTTTTGTAGCTGCTGACTTTTAATAAACTTATAAAAAGGCTGGAACACAACTTTAAAGGGGCCGTCCCTTTGTTTGAAGGGTATGTCCAGCAAATCCCTAAATTTAACTCCAAACCTCCATCTCTAGCGCATCTTTTCCAGTATGGAGACACAGCTTTTTATAAGCCCTGTGATGTCATTACCAGGTTCCTTGAATTCTTGTAAGGGGCAAATGCTGGGAGATTAGTTCCTCTTTGCATGCCCCAGAACTACATCTCCCAATAGCTCTCTCCCTACACACAGTGCATTGTCAGGCTTTTAGGAGTCAGCAATTCTTTGTGGAAAATAGATCAATGTAGGCATGTGGTCTAGGATAGAAGGGGGCAGGGACGGGCAGTGCACTGTAGCACAGCAGGCAGGAATAACAACGATGGTTATAATTCAACACAGGCTGAACGTCACTCAGTCTAGGACACATGTGTCAAACTCTAGGTCCTCGGGCCAAATATGGCCCTTGAGGTCATTTCATGTGGCCCTCACATCTCTCCTGTAGTTGCGGCAACCGCAACTCTCCACCCTCATCTCCAGGTCAAAAACTAACCCCCCCCCCCGTCGCATAAGGAGCGTCACGAGTTGCCGAAAGAAGCCGAACGTCGGTGCGCAGGCGCCGTATAGCGCCGACTCGCAGTTCGGCTTATTTCGGCAACTCGTGACGCTCCTTATGCGACGGGGGGTAGTTTTTGTCATCACGTCAATCACTTACCTGCTGCATAGGAATGCCCAGTTCCGCGGGAGCCACTACCCGGAAGCCGGGGGGGGGGGGGGGGGAATAGCTATACGACGGTATGTACAGAAAAAAAATAACGCATACTGTCAATGTTGCAAGTGAGCACAATGTAATGTTAGAAAAATGTTTTAGGGTGAACCTCCGCTTTAAGGTGCACTATTTTATTATATATTTTTTTTTGGATCACTTGGAACTGCGTTTTTATCGCAGCTGCTCAAGCAAATTAATTCATCTATTTTCACTTAATCGCATTGCTATTTACACATACATTTTGGATATCACCAGCATTTTCCTTTACTTTCCGTACTAGGATTTTAAAATTAGGTTTTATTAAAATGCAGCAATTTACCTGTATTTGATTATATGTCACTAGGTTTTTCACAATTAAGTACAGGCGCCTGTAAGGACCGAAGGTGTTTTTCAGATTCGGCTTTTACAAGACTAAAACAGTTTTTTTTGCTAGAAAATTACTTAAAACCCCCAAAAATTATATATATATTTTTTTCTAACACCCTAGAGAATAAAATGGCGGTCATTGCAATACTTTTTGTCACATCGTAATTGCGCAGCGGTCTTACAAGCGCACTTTTTTTGGAAAAAATTCACTTTTTTTAATAAAAAAATAAGACAACAATAAATTTGGCCCAATTTTTTTATATATTGTGAAAGATAATGTTACGCCGAGTAAAATGATACCCAACATGTCACGCTTAAAAATTGTGCCCCCGCTCGTGGCATGGCGTCAAACTTTTACCCATAAAAATCTCGATAGGCGACGTTTAAAAAATTCTATAGGTTGCATTTTTTGAGCTACAGAGTAGGCCTAGGGCTAGAATTATTGCTCTCGCTCTAACGATCGCGGCGATACCTCACTTGTGTGGTTTGAACACCGTTTTCATATGCGGGCGCTACTCAAGTATGTTTTCGCTTCTGCGAGCGAGCTCGTCGGGACGGGGCGCTTTAAAATGTGTTTTTTTTGTTTTCTTATTTATTATTATTGATTTTATAATTTTTTACACTGAAATAATAAAAAAAAAAATGTATCACTTGTATTCCTATTACAAGGAATGTAAACATCCCTTGTAATAGAAAAAAGCATGACAGGTCCTCTTAAATATGAGATCTGGGGTCAAAAATACCTCACACCTCATATTTAGACTTAAATGCAATAAAAAAAAAAAATTGTCATTTAAAAAAATTACAACAAAAAAATGTCTCTTTAAGACGCTGGGAGGGACTGACGTTTTGACGTCACTTCCGCCCAGCAAAGCTATGAGGACGGGTGGGGACCATCTTGCCCTCACTCAAGTCCTCACACACTGGGCAGCAGCATCCGATCTCCTCCGCCGCTACCGACGGCTCCGGTAAGCGGCGGAGGGCGCGGAAGAGCGGCGGGAGCCCTCTCCCGCCACCGATAACGGCGATCTCGCGGCGAATCCGCCGCGGAGACCGCCGTTATCGTTTACACGTCAGCCCACTGTAAAGATGGATACCTCGGTTGTGGCAGAAGCTGCTGCCGTTACCGAGATATCCATCTTTAAAAACAGGACGGATATATACAGTGGGCGGTCGGTAAGTGGTTAACACATCAGCACTGCACTTTAAAAGCTAGCGCCATTCCTACTTCCATCCTCTCTCTGTACCTAAACTCATACCTCTTGAAAGATATTTTATCTAAGTATTCATTTTTTTATATTATTGTATAACAAAGAGCTTCATTATCTCTATTTCTATTAGTGTAATTGACAATCCTGTTAATTGTTTTGTATTTAACCGCTTGAGGACCGACGCACGACGATATATGTCGACAAAATGGCACGTCCCCTTTAAGATCCCAGCCGTGGGTCCCAAGCATGCCACCGGCGGCGTGCTCGCGACACGGTCCTCTTCTCTGTGACCGTCCCTGCGGGAACACCGCCGGTGTCCCGCGATCGGGTCATAGAGAGGAAGAACAGGGAGAGGTAAGTGTAAACAAACCTCTCCCAGTGCTTCCTACTCAGACTGTCACTGATCGTCTGTTTCCTGTCATAGGGACGTCACACGCCAAGCCACGCCCCCCCCCCCACAGTAAGAATCACACATTAGGGCACACTTAACCCCTACAGCACCCCTCCTGGTTAACCCCTTAACTGTCAGTGTCATTTTTACAGTAGCCAGTGCATTTTTATAACACTGATAAAAATGACAATGGTCCCAAAATAGTGTCAAAAGTGTCCGATGTGTCCGCCACAATGTCGCAGTCACGATAAAAAACGCTGATCGACGACATTACTAGAAAAATAAATTATTAATAAAAATTTTATAAATCTATCCCCTATTTGGTAGACGCTATAAATCAATAAAATGCTTATTGCGATTTTTTTTACCAAAAATAGGTAGAAGAATACGTATCGGCCTAAACTGAGGAAAAAAACATTTTTTTATATCTTTTTTGGGGATATTTATTATAGCAAAAAGTAAAAAATATTGCATTTTTTTCAAAATTGTCGCTCTATTTTTGTTTATAGCGCAAAAACTAAAAACCGCAGAGGTGATCAAATACCACCAAAAGAAAGCTCTATTTGTGGGAAAAAAGGACGTCAATTTTTTTTTGGGAGCCACGTCGCACGACAGCGCAATTGTCAGTTAAAGCGACGCAGTGCCAAATTCGCAAAAAGTGGCCCGGTCTTTAAGCTGGTTAATGGTCCGGGGGGGCTTAAGTGGTTGATAAAATCTTTTGACAAGGAAAAATTCTGCCAAACGAACGATAAATTGGTTAATGTGTTAAAAAAAAAATGGAACTGTGTGCACTGCGCTTACAGTATGTGACAAAACATTTATGCCCATTGAGAGATTTATCGATGTAAATTCGGTCATTACACGATGACACAATATCGTTCGCTCTCACGGCCCAGTGTTTGTTATTCGAAAGCGAGTTTGAATGATTTTTCGCACAGTGTGCGGCCAGCATTAGTTTTGAGTGTCAAAGTGAATTTTGGGAATTCATATGGCAATCCAATGACAAAGTATTGGCACAAAATTGTGTATATTTGAACCCTCTGGGGATTTTTTTTCTTTCTTTTTAATGAAAAGGTCAGTCAAACGTCTTCTCAGTGATGATAAGATCAATATCTCTACTTTCCACTCTACTTGTCATTATGTCATGGGGATTATCTTGCCTTGGAGACATCATTCCCAAAACGCCATGCTCATGTATATATATATATATATAGATATATATAGGGGTAGATCCACGTACATCGGCGCATTAATACGCTGGGCGCAGCGTATGTAAGATACACTACGCGGCTGCAATTTTTTTTCTTCGAATCCTGAAAGAATTCGCGCCGCAAGTTACGGCGGCATAGTGTATCTTTGGCGGCGTAATGGCGCCTAATTCAAATGGATGTAATGGGGGCGTGTTTTATGTTAACCACTTCCTTACTGGGCACATATACCCCTTCCTGACCAGGTGAAATTTCAGCTTGTGGCACTGCGTCACTTTAACTGACAATTGCGCGGTCGTGGGACGTGGCTCCCAAACAAAATTGACGTCCTTTTTTCCCCACAAATAGAGCTTTCTTTTGGTGGTATTTGATCGCCTCTGCGGTTTTTATTTTTTGCGCTATAAACAAAAATAGAGCGACAATTTTGAAAAAAAAACAATATTTTTTACTTGTTGCTATAATAAATAGCCCAATTTTTTTTAAAAAACATTTTTTTTCTCAGTCTAGGCTTTACGTATTCTTCTACATATTTTTGGAAACAAAAAAAAAAATCGCAAGAAGCGTCTGGTTTGCGCAAAAGTTATTGCGCTTGCAAAATAGGAGACAGAATTATTATTATTTTTTACTACTAATGGCGGCATTAGTAGTAATCAGCATTTTTTTCGTGACTGCGACATTATGGCGGACACATCGTACACTTTTGACACATTTTTGGCGCCATTCACATTTATACAGCGATCAGTGCTATAAATATGCACTAATTACTGTATAAATGTGACTAGCATTGAAGGGGTTAACACTAGGGGGTGAGGAAGGGGTTAAATGTGTACCCTAAATTGTGTTCTAACTGTGGGGGAAGGGGAGTGACTGGGGGAGGTGACTGATCTGTGTCCCTATGTACAAGGGACACAGATCGGTCTCCTCTCTCCCCCGACAGGACATGGATCTCTGTGTTTACACACAGAGCTCCACGTCTTGTCCCTGTAGCCGCCGATCCCGAGTCCCTGGCGGACATCACGGCCACCAGGCACTCGCATCGGCATCTCAGCGATGCGGCCAGTACGCTCGCGCGCCCGCGCCGCTGGATGCGCGCGCAGGCCGTGTTTTTACGGCCTGTTAGAGATTCAGAACCACCCCGTGACCGTATAAAGTCGTACGGCCGTCGGGTAGTGGTTAATACGTCGTGACCCGACATAAACAACATTTTTTTTTAACTGCGCATGCGTCCCCCGGGGGGGGTATCCCAATGCGCATGCTCAAAATTAACCCGGAACAAGCCAATGCTCACGACGATGACGTCATTCTACGCAAATCCCTATTCCTGAACGACTTACGCAAACAACGTATAAAATTCAAAATTGTACGCAGGAACGACGGCCATACTTAACATTGAGTACGCCTCATAACAGCAGCTTTATTTATACGCCGGAAAAAGCCGAACGCAAACGACGTAAAAAAATGCGCCGGCCGGACGTACGTTCGTGGATCGCCATAACTAGCTAATTTACATACTCGACGCGGAATTCGACGGAAACGCCACCTAGCGTCCGCCGAAAAATTGCAGCTTAGATCCGACGGCGTACTAAGACGTACGCCTGTCGGATCGATCCGAGATGCCGTCGTATCTTGTTTTGAGGAAACAAAACAAAGATACGACGCGCAAAATTTGAAATTACGCCGCGTATCAATAGATACGCCGGCGTAATTCTTTTGTGGATCTGCCCCATAGTCTGGAAAAATATCTGGCTTTTCCATACCTCAAATAGAGAAGACATTAGGCCTTATGCTAATCTTACACAGTTTTTAGCAGGTTATTTATCCCATACTGAGAGGAGCTCTGATATTTAATGAGAACAGGGGCAGCATGCTCGGCATGTCAAATTATTTATGTTACAAAATATTTTATTGGATTTTTAATTTTGTAAGGTAGTACAAAACTGTTCCTGTTTCTTCGTGCTGGAGGCTGCCGTTTTGCTAAAGTGCAGAGCCCCTGAGCAGCAGTAAATCTTTAGGTTGTCATCAGATCGGCCTCTAGTTGCTATGATTTTCAGCACAGTCCCAAAAAATGTAGAGCAACTAAGTATGTGCAGAGCAGGGTGAGACCTTGTATTACTGGATTTTTAAACAGTATGGGTACTTATTTTTAAAGCGGAGTTCTAGCCACTATTTCACTTTTTAAATATAAATACCCCTGTAATACACAAGCTTAATGTATTCTAGTAAAGTTAGTCTGTAAACTAAGGTCTGTTTTGTTAGGTTGTTACAGCATTTAGACACTTTATAAAATAGAAATTGACTGGGGCCATCTTAAGTGTGGGCATCATGAAGCCAGACTGTATGACTTCCTGGATTTCATCCTTGCAGATCTTGCACATGCTCAGTGCTGCATAAGCAGTGTAATAGGTTTCAGATCAGGTTTCAGCACCTGTACTGTCCAAGTCACATGATTCTTCGAGACTGGGGAGTGCACAGACTCCTGGAAAGTTACACCCAGGAGTCTGTGCGGTGTAGGTTAGGAAGCTTAAAGAGTCACTAAAGGAATTTTTTTTTTTAGCTAAATAGCTTCCTTTACCTTACTGCAGTCCTGGTTTCATGTCCTCTTTGTTCGTTTTTGCTTTCATGTTGCTGTAAATCCTCTCTGTTCTGGACACTTCCTGGTTGCCTGTTTCCTGATAACCACAGTACTGGGAGATTTCCCACGGTGGTCACTAATCAAGGAGGTGTGATTACTGTGTGTAAAACGAAACTGGATTGGTGCTGAGGAGTTTTAGACAAAGTATCACTGCTCTCTATTGGCTGACTGCCCTCTAGTGGCTCTCTGTACATCAGAGAACCAGCAAACAACAGCAAAAACGAAACTACACTGCAGGCACATTATATGATTGTTTTTTTATCTATTTTTAATCATTTTTAAAAGGAATCAGTTAACTATTATGTCTCTATGCCCTGTAAACAGTCATTTTAGCTAAAAAAAATTTTTCCTTTAGTGACCCTTTAAGCACCTAGGTGCAGGAAGAGGGAAGATTAACTATTCTGCCTAGCAACAACACTTTGAAGGCATCTAAAAAAAAAAATTCTTACAGGACTAATGACATTTTTTTAAAACTACTGATTTCATGTTATATTTATGGGTGGAACTCCACTTTAATGTTTTACATAGCTATACCTGCAAAAGGGGCCAGCCTGGGGTGATCTAGGACTTTTAGTTACTTAGTTTTCTAATTAAAGTTCAACTTTAACCACTTGCCACCCGCCGGTGGGTTGACGTCATTTGACGGGGGTGCGCAGTGCGATGACACGGCTCTTTGCCCATGTTATGAACTCTTCTGGTTTGAATATGCTATATTTATCTGTATTTAATCATCTGTAATACATCTTTAATCAAAGCTAAGTTAATATATTTTATCATTATACTACTCATCCATAAATCTGAAAGGGTAAAATATATGAACCTGTCAATAAAGGAATACATGTGACACGGAATTTAACCCTTTGTTACGGAGACTTTACCATCGAAAAAGCCTAGCTAAGGGCCAGATTCACAAATGAGATACGAAGGCGTTTCTCCTGATACTCCGTCGTATCTCTGTTTCTATCTATGCGGCTGATTCATAGAACCAGTTACGCATAGATATCCCTAAGATCCGACAGGTGTAATTGTTTTACACTGTCGGATCTTAGGATGCAGTACCGCGGCCGCCGCTGGGGGGAGTTTGCATCGTAAACCAGCGCCGGGTTTTTCGCGTTCGCTACGTCGCCGCTAGTCTAGTTTCCCGTCGCAAAGTTACACTTTTTTTTTGGTGCCCTAACTTTAGTCGGCAAGTGTATTGCTGTCTAAAGTATGGCCGTCGTTCCCGCGTCGAAATTCAAAATTTAACGTCGTTTGCGTAAGCCGTCCGGGAATACGGAAGTACGCTACGCGCGTCGCCGTTCAAAAAAATGACGTCACGGCGCGCAAAGCACGGCGGGAGTAAAGAAACGGAGCATGCGCAGTAGGTCCGGCGCGGGAGCGCGCCTAATTTAAATGGCACACGCCCATTTAAATTGGCCCGCCTTGCGCCGGAGGCGTAGTTTTCATCGCAAGTGCTTGGTGAATCAGGCACTTGCGATGAAAAATTGCGGCGGTGTAACTTATCTAGGATAAGTTACGCCGCCGCAATTCTACGTGAATCTGGCCCTAAAATCCTAGCTAAAAAGAAAATCACTCTGGGCAACGATTTTATCAACACTGCAAACCAGAACCTTTCCCTATATTGCATTTCTAGACCATTTATTTACTCAAAGCTTTTTAAAATGTGCTTATGGCAAACGGTCATATCCTTAGGTTAGCCTCACATTAGCTTTCAATCTGATCAATAACTGAACTGCCCTTTAAGATGTAATCCATTCTTTAGCAGGTTGGCTCATAAAGAAAAGGGGATTTAAAGATATTCTGCAATTTAGGAAGTAACCTGATATACCGTATTTATCGGGGTATAGCGCGCTCCCGCGTATAGTGCGCACCCCTAAAGTTGCCCGAATTCCTGTGGAAAAAAAGTTTTTTTGTACTTACAGTTTTGGTGTCTTGCGCGGCGGCCTCGTCGGGTCCGGCGTCCGTCTGCGGCTTTGGGTGTCCTCTTCGTCGGGTCCGGCGTCCTCCCCGCTCGTTTCCCGCGCCGAATTTGAATACTGCGCCGACATATACCGAGCGCAGTACACTCGTGTATCTTCGGGCAGGCTCGGCAACTCTCGTGCTGACGTCCTGTACGCTCAGGACGTCAGCGCGAGAGGCGCCGAGACTGCCCGAAGATACACAAGTGTACTGCGCTCGGTATATGCCGGCGCAGTATTCAAACTCGGCGCGGGAAAGCGGGTATCGGCGTATACCGTGCACCCACGATTTTGCCCTGATTTTCAGGGAAAAATAGTGCGCGGTATACGCCGATAAATACGGTAAATGTTATCCTTATGTTTGGCAAAAAAGAAGTTTGCTCTTTTATATTTTACTCCCTTATTGACCATTAGTCATGAACGCCTGGATACCTACACCAAAACCGGGCAACGTTTTTTAACCTCCCTGGCGGTATGATTATTTCAGATTTTAGGGGCTGAAAGCGGTACCAGTATTTTGCATGGAAATTTTTGCGTTTTATATTGTAGGCCTGCAATTCTTAGGAATAACTCACTTAAATCTGTCCAAACAAAAGTCTAGTAGACATCCCGGGTATAATACAATCTGAAAAACAAAATCATAAATTATAATATAATAAATACATATAAATAATTATAACAAATAATGTAATAATAATAAAAATTATTACTTTACATTTTTTGATGACGAATTTCCCCACAAATCGCTATCGCTCAATTCTGCAAGTGATTATAGTTTATTATCACTGTTTTATAGCTGCTCTAAAACCACTTTTGACATAAAGGGACACTTTTGGTTGCTATGGACAATCTACAGTTTCCAGGCAGAAAGAACAGTTTTTATTATATAAAAATGCATGTAGGACACTGGGCAGACCACTAGGGACAAGGGGGGTGTGTATTTTTTTCATACAGTTCTATAAGATTACAGTATACTGTATGTATTGTGTTTATTTACTTTTTTAAATTTGGCGCCGATCTCCGCCCCCCGTGCGTCGTAACGTCGCAGGGAACGGAGCTCGGCTGCACTCGGCACTGTGAATCGAGCGAGGAGGACACAGCTCGATCACACAGCGGGGATGCATCGCAGGATCCAGGGACAAGGTAAGTAACTTGTGCCTGTGGATACTGCGAGGCGATCCCGAGTCTGGCTCGGGGATACCGCTTTTGGTTCTGAAATTCCACCCCGAGCCAGACTCGGAATTACCACTCAGGGGGTTAACAAAGTAGAAGTTCAGCCAAAAACGAACTAACTCTAAATGTACTGTAAGCTATATTCTAATGCCGCGTACACACGATCGGATTTTCCGTTCAAGCTTGGCTTGCATACACACGGGCACACAAAAGTTCTCGGAACTTTCGTCCGTCAAGAACGCGGTGACGTACAACACTACGACGCGCCAAGAAAATTAAGTTCAATGCTTCTGAGCATGCGTCAATTTTTTTCCGAGCATGCGTCGGAATTACAACAGACGATTGGAATATCAAATAGGAATTTTTTTTTTCGTGAAAATTTGAGAACAAGCTCTCAATCTTTTCTTGGCGGAAATTCCAACAGCAAAAGTCCGATGGAGCCTACACATGGCCGGAATTTCCAACCAAAAGCTTTTCCGATCGTGTGTACGGGACATAAGACTAATTTGTCTAAGGCTGGACATACATGGTTGAATTTCGAAAAGAACTTTCTTTTGAAAATCAGAAAATGTGGGCATTTTGTGATTCGATGACGCCACCACTGATTTCGAAATTTGACCAACCAAGCCTTTAATTTCACCTCCTGTTGCTACAGAAAATAATTTTAGTTTCTGGGAAGCTTCTTTTCTTTCCAGGATTTTTCTTTTCTTGCACATTCGCATTTCTTTCTTGATTACATTTCTCGCACTATTCTCCCATCATTGATTAGAAAATCGTTTGTTTTTCAAAAAATTTCCAACATGTCCGATTGTTAATAAGATAAGATTTTCGAAAAGGAAATTCTTTCAAAATTCCACCCATGTAAACCCTAACCCTGTAAAGCAAAAATCTCTATACATACCTTTTCTGCAGCTTCTCCGGTCCCACGCTGAGCTGTCAGCGGCAGCTTCTCTGTGCAGAAGAGACAGCCAACAAAGGAAGCCCCATAGTAAGTCTATGGGTGACATCACTTCCCAGGCATTTCACACCCGCTGTCAGCTGTCTCTTCCACACAGAGCATCCACCGCAGAAGACTGGACCGGATTGGCTACAGAAAAGGTATGTATAGACATTTTTGTGGCTGAAAGTAGATTAAGAGTTAGCTTTATGATGAACTTCTACTTTAATTTTAACTCTGAAGACTTTGCCAGTTTAAAGCAGCGTTCCAGCCTAAATCACAACTATAGCTGGAATAATAGAGGACCCCACTCATTTTTGAATATATATATATATATTAGGGATGCACCGATATATCGGTGGCCGATACATATCGGCCGAAACCAGCTGTTTTGGCGACATGCCGAAACAGCTTTAAAATTGCCGATATGGGCATCGGGTGCCCGTAAAATAAATGGTCGCTGGGCTGTCACGGCTCTGTCCTCTGCACAAGCCAACAAGTGTCACTGCCTCCTGACTTGATCGGCTATTCAAATCGGGCTCGGGAAAGCTCGTATCCGCTCGGCCGGGCGGCGCATAAGCAGATCCGTAATGGCGCCACCTGAGTCAGGACTCAGGAGGGACACTTTGGCAGTGACACTCGTTGGCTCATGCAGTGCACTCGCCATAGGACGGAGCAGTGACAGTCCAGCAGAGCCCAGCACAGAGCCCAGCCATGTCCAGCACAGCCCAGCTTTAAGGTAATAAAGAAGCTGGTGGTGGCAGTAGGTGATGGTGGCAGGAGGTGGCGGGGGCATGAGGTGATGGTGGAAGAAGGTAATGGTGGCACCGTGGCAGGAGGTGGGTGAAGTAATGCTGGCAGGAGGTGGTGGGGCAGGAGGTGATGGTGGCAAGAGCCGATTGTGGCAGGAGGTGGGGGTGGTGGGTGCAGGAGGTGGTGGCGAGAGCAGTAGGTGATGGCGGCAAGAGCTGGCAGGAGGTGATGATGGCAGGGGGTGGTGGGGGGCAGGAGGTGATGGTGGAAGGAGGTGGGGGTGGTGTTTTAACATACAATTATATATAAAAAAAAAAAAAAAAGTCATTTTTGGTTTCGGCCTGACATTTTTTTTTATTTCGGTTTCGGTTCTGAAATTTCTATTTCGGTGCACCTCTACTATATATATATATATATATATATTTTTTGTACCTTTTCTGTAGTCTTGAAGCTGTACTTATGTTTTAACTTGCCAGGGCAAGGTACATACTTTTTGTTATTCCATTGGCTCCTGGGATAGCTGTGTCATCCATCAATAGGGATCCCCCGCAGCTAGCATCACATTATTTCAAAACTGGAAATGACACGATGCTAGGCGGAGATAGGCGCCATTTTTTATTAGAGAATTTGGTCTTTTGTCAGTCTATTGTTTGTATTGATGCTGGGAGGATGTGAAATTATCATCAGTGACTGGTATCTGGAGCGGCAGACACAACAGGAGCAGGAGTGCTAATAATTTAGACACATATATCATTTTACATTGTGAAATGTCTTGCGTGAGAGCTTTTTATTTTTTATAATAATAAAATGAATGTGTACCTTTTTTTCAGTTCAAGTGTACCGGGATTCCTCCTGTGCTTGGCCTTGCTTTTATTACTTCTGGATTTATTGATTGATAGAAGAAGTTTCCATAGCAATGGGGCAGGAACTTTCTTCAATGTCGCCATCACTATGGAAATCTGGCCGTCATACAGTGGGGTGCGCTTCATTCCCACTGCACATGCGCAGGATCTGGAGGTGCATGCTGGGTAGCCAAAATCCCTCCTGAGATGTGTGGAGACCTGATCACCAACTACAAGAAACGTCTGACCTCTGTGTTTCCAAACAAGGGTTTCCCCACCAAGTACTGAGCCACATTTTGCTTGGGGATCAAGGCCCAGATTCACAAAAGAGATACGACGGCGTGTCTCCTGATACGCCGTCGTATCTCTGTTTTAGGGTCTTACTAACTATGCGACTGATTCATAGAATCAGTTACGCATAGTTAGCCCTAAGATCCGACAGGTGTAATTGAATTACACTGTCGGATCTTAGGATGCAATACCTCGGCCGCCGCTGGGGGGAGTTCGCGTCGTAAACCAGCGTCGGGTATGCAAATTAGTAGTTACGGCGATCCACGACGGTTTTTCGCGTTCGCTACGTCGCTGCTAGTCTAGTTTTCCGTCACAAAGTTAGTCGTCGTTTTAGCTGCCCTAACTTTACACAGCCCACGTATGTGCTGTATAAAGTATGGCAGTCGTTCCCGCGTCGAAATTTAAATTTTTTTTGTTCTTGCGTAAGACGTCCGGGAATACGAAAATACGCTACGCACGTCGCCGTTCGAAAAAATGACGTCACTTCGCGCAAAGCACAGCGGGAATTTCAAAACGGAGCATGCGCAGTAGGTCCGGCGCGGGAGCGCGTCTAATTTAAATGGCACACGCCCCTTTGAATTACGCGGGCTTACGCCGGCGTAAGTTTTCATGCAAGTGCTTGGTGAATCAGGCACTTGCGATGAAAACTTGCGGCGGTGTAACGTATCTACGATACGTTACGCCGCCGCAGTTCTATGTGAATCTGGGCCCAAATACTTATTTTACTCAGTGGTTGCAACTCAAATTATAACACTTTTTTTGGGGGGTGGGGGGGGGGGATTTTTGGTTGATATTCGGTCTCTAGCATTTAAAATACACCTATGATAAAAAAATTATAGACCCTAAGGGCCCGATCCTCAAAAGGCATACGACGGCGTATCTACTGATACGCCGTCGTATCCCTGTTTCTATCTTTGGAACTGATCCACAGAATCAGTTTTCCATAGTTAGGCAGAAGATCCGACATGTGTAAGGGACTTACACTGCCGGATCTTAGGATGCAGTACCGCATCCGCCGCTGGGGGCATTTCTCGTCGAAATGCCGCTTCGGGTATGCAAATTAGCACTTACGGAGATCCACGAAGCTTTTACGCTTCGTTTTTTCTCCGTAAGTATTAGTTTGCCGTCGCAATATTAGGGCTACTTTTACAAGGTCTAAACTGTTTAGGCCTTGTAAAAGTAGACCCTTCTATCCCGCGTCGCCGTCTTTTTTTTTTTCAAATTTTTTTTTTTTCCGCCGCAACTCGTAATTTTTTTTTTACGCCCGTCGCGATTCTCAAAACCCGGCGCAACGTAAAACCGCGCAAAGCACGTCGGGAAAATGACGTCGCGAGCATCCGCAGTACGGCCGGCGCGGGAGCGCGCCTAATTTAAATGGGACTCGCCCCATTAAATTAGGAACGCCTTGCGCCGGCCGGATTTAAGTTACACAGCCGAAAATTTCTAGGCAAGTGCTTTGTGGATCGGGCACTTAGGTAGAAATTTTCCGGCGGTGTAACTTAAATTGAAAAAGTTACGTTGCGCCGGGTTTTTGTTGATCTGGCTCTTAATTTCTTTGTAAATGGGCAACGTACAAAATTTGCAGGGGATCAAATTATCATTATTTTTCACTGTAATTGGGTTATATGGAATAGAGAGCTCATTGTCATGGGGGGTTAGATGAGTGATTGTGAGGAGCATCACATTCACAATAGTGTAATTAATATTATTCCCGTACCAAGACAATTTTGTATTTGGCAAATTTTGTGCAGAAAATTGATCAATTTCACAGGAACATTAAGTACTGTAATGAAATAACTGAAAGAGCGAAGTCTATTGTGCGCCGGAGAGTATTTCCGATCTCTCTCTGCACTCCGTAGGGACGCGGTGAAGCTAAACACTTTCTAATAACAGAGTATAAGCGTCACACTGCCGAGACATATAATTTACCGTCTACAGATACGGAAACATTTTACTTACAAGAAAAGGAGTCATTCCAAACAAATTAGCACCGAGTTTAACAAATTTGCCTAGGGAAGGTAAAAAAAAAAGCAATAATTGTTAGCAACACATCCTGCAGGGAAGGGAGTTTTTTTTACATAGGGATTCCATTATTTACTTCCAGGGACAATTGTTGGGAGCTAAACTCACCTGTTTCTTGGCTCTGGTGTACATTCTTCATATATTCTTATTGGATGCATTAACCACTTAAGGACCGCCTAACGCTGATATACGTCGGCAGAATGGCACGGCTGGGCACAATCACGTACCTGTACGTGATTGTTAAATGCCCAGCCGTGGGTCACGGGCACGCGCGCGCGACCCGGTCCGAAGCTCCGTGACCGCGGGACTCGCGGACCCATTCGCCGCTGGAGTCCCCCAATTGGTCCCCGGAGCTGAAGAACGGTGAGAGCTGTGTGTAAACACACCTTCCCCGTTCTTCACTGTGGCGCCGTCATCGATCGTCTGTTCCCTTTTATAGGGAAACACAATCGATGACGTCACACCTACAGCCACACCCCCCTACAGTTAGAAACACAAATTAGGTCACACATAACCCCTTCAGCGCCCCCTTGTGGTTAACTCCCAAACTGCAATTGCCATTTTCACAGTAATCTGTGCATTTTAAATGCATTTTTTGCTGTGAAAATGACAATGGTCCCAAAAATGTGTCAAAATTGTCCAAAGTGTCCGCCATAATGTCGCAGTCACGAAAAAAATCGCTGATCACCGCCATTAGTAGTAAAAAAAATAAAAATAAAAATGCAATAAAACTATCCCCTATTTTGTAAACGCTATAAATTTTGCGCAAACCAATCGATAAACGCTTATTGCGATTTTTTTACCAAATATAGGTAGAAGAATACGTATCGGCCTAAACTGAGGAAAAATTTTATTTTTATATATATATTTTTGGGGGATATTTATTATAGCAACAAGTAAAAAATATTGCATTTTTTTCAAAATTGTCGCTGTATTTTTGTTTATAGCGCAAAAAATAAAAACCGCAGAGGTGATCAAATACCACCTAAAGAAAGCTCTATTTGTGGGGAAAAAAGGACGCCAATTTTGTTTGGGAGCCACGTCGCAATTGTCAGTTAAAGCAACGCAGTGCCGAATCGCAAAAAGGGGCCTGGTCCTTTACCTGCATTTTGGTCCGGGTCTTAAGTGGTTAAGGAGAACCGTTACCATGAATATATGTAGAATGCACGCCATAGATGGGAAACCAGAAGCTCAGCTCATATCAATGTCCCGGTGGTCCACGAGACACAAAGTGAGGGAAAAATCTCGCCAACAGGGACAAGAAACTCCCCAACAGAAAACCTGTCCCTTCCCTCACTCGAAATGAAAAAAAAACTATTGGGACAATTGTCATTTTTACAGCAAACAGAGAAGAGGACCAGGTCGCGAGCGCGCCACACGTCTTACGGCTGGGCTCTTAAAGGGGACGTACATGTACGGCCTTGTGCCCAGCCGTGCCATTATCGTCGTGCGGCGATCCTCAAGTGGTTAAGTGTGGAGAGCCACTTCGACATTACCAAATACGTCAGTTAAATTTCAGTTTTTTACTCCAATCCATAAATCAAGCCAAAGTTCAGAAAAGTTCACAACACACATTAACAAGAATTAAAAAAAGAAAAAAACTTTATTTATCTTTTTCAATGAGAGGAGGCACAAACGTTAACATCTGACAGGTCATCGATATAAACACAGGAGCTCCGGGGTCCCTGGTGTTCTTTGTCAAAACACATCACACTTTATGAAATAGTTTTAAGGTGCTGGTATAGAGATACTAGAAAATAATATTACAAAACCAGATCCACACAAGATATACAATAAGGCTGCTAGAACATGAGTGTCAGAGATGAGATGAAATCACCGGGACAGGGAAATTCATATATGTGGGTCATCAATTCATTTAAATGAAACAAAAATATGCAATTTGGGCAGCAAAGCTTAAAGCGGGGGTTCCACCACATTTTGCATTTTTTAAAAGTACATTAATCGTTTTAGCTGTATACATATAGCTAGATTCACGTAGGGCGGCGTATGTTTGAGCCGGCGTAGCGTATCGTATTTAAGCTACGCCGCCGTAAGTTAGAGAGGCAAGTGCTGTATTCACAAAGCACTTGCGTCCTAAGTTACGGCGGCGTATCGTAAATGTGCCGGCCTAAGCGCGCCTAATTCAAATTGTGAAGAGGTGGGCGTGTTTTAATGCGAATGAATCGTGACCCGACGCGATTGATGTTTTTTACGAACGGCGCATGCGCCGTCCGTGGACATATCCCAGTGCGCATGCTCCAAATTACGCCGCAGAGACTTATTGGTTTCGACGTGAACGTAAATTACGCCCAGCCCCATTCACGGACGACTTACGCAAACGACGTAAAAATTTAAAAATTTGACGAGGGACCGACATCCACACTTAACATTGGCTAGGCCAGCTTTTTGTTGGACTAACTTTACGCCTGAAAACGCCTTACGTAAACGGTGTATCTGTACTGCGACGGGCAAGCGTACGTTCGTGAATAGGCGTATCTTGCCGATTTACGCATTCTAGGCGTAAATCAGCGTTCACGCCCCTAGCGGCCGGCCTAAATAGAAAGCGAAGACCTGCGCCGTCGTATCTTGGCTAGATTTAAGTGTATCTCAATTTGAGAATTCACTTAAATATACAACGGCTTAGATTCAGAGTTACGACGGCGTATCTACTGATACGCCGGCTTAACTCTTTCTGAATCTGGCTAATAGTGTCACTTACTATGTCCAAATGTGCCGCCGTTCCGCAGACTTCTTAGCAAAATACACTTTATATTCCGTTGTTCTCATGGATGTCATTTTTCTTGTGGGCATTGTGAAGCCCACAAGCAATTACTTCCTGGATTTCTCTATAGACGAATAGGAAAGCGCCGCCCGTCCCAATCTGCGCAAGGCAGCATCAGCGCCGCGCCGTCAACCACTTGGGTTGCACAGGGGAGGGCGCACGGCATCATTTGACTTCCTTTCCCAGGAGCATTAGCGACGAGAGGAGCCGAGGGAGCGGACGTCAGGATCCTCGGTGAATAGGAAGGCAGATTTCGTGGGACCGCATAGCAACAGGCATTTCGAGGTGAGTAAAAATGGTATTTTCTTTTTCAGGTCTAAGGTACAATATAAAGCAAAGTTATATTTTTGATGGAACCTCCGCTTTAAGGAGGTTTTCTTTTAATATAAATTAAGCTTTTAATTTCAGGTACAACCAAAATCTTGCAAGGCCTGTACCAGATTCTTGTCCTTGGACCTTGTTCCCAGGGGATTCCGCTTGGATGAGAGCAGTGTATACAGCAACATTGTAAAGGTTTTTTGTTTTTTATATAAAGCTTCAGCTCCAGTTTGTTTCATGTCAAGCTGAGATCTTAATAGGATTGCTGGTTGTTATTGAAACTACTTCAGCAAGTCTTGGAAACTGATTAACGCGGACCTTGTTGTGCAATGCAAGGTCCGCTTACACTTCCCGGGCGCAGCCCCCTCGCGTTTATACTTCCCGGCCCCCCCCCCCCGGTGTGAATTGGCCCCAAGACTCTCTTGCAATGTACTGGAGTGTCTTCCTAAAATATTTGGCGTGCTCTGAAATCCACAGGAATCTACCTGGAAGGAGGGCGACTTCAAAACCAGTAATACAGAAGATGGGGGTAAGGGAAGTACGTCTTGAAGCTATATTTGCTAGTGATTTATACAGGGGGAGAAGGCCCCAATGCTTGCAGGGCACTAAAACCGAGTGGTTATCCAGGTTTTGGTATTACTAGCAGTAGTTACATTCATCTGGACTTTCCTAGCTTCTCCAAGACCCTTCCTCAGTCCTGAAAAACATTGACCAATCAACATCTGCCTTGACATCTTCCATGCCGATTGGATTAAGGCGTTTGTGCTACCTGTGTGGATATAAATGCTGGGGGATGTTATAAAACTGAAGAAGTGGTGGACGGACCGGATCGTTCCCCGTCCATCTGGCTGATCAGATGTAAGTAGACAGGCGGGCTGTGTCGGTGTCTGCTCTGCACAAGTGGAGTGGACACAGACCTGTTCCAACATGACTGGTCACCAGAGCACAAAGCAAGGTCTATAAAAGACATGGATGAGCAAGTTTGGGGTGGAGAAACTTGACAGTCCTGACCTCAACCGGATAAAACACCTTTGGGATGAATTAGAGGGGAGGCTGTGAGCCAGGCCTTCTCACCCAACACCAGTGCCTGACCTCACAAATGCTCTTCTGGAAGAATGGTCAAACATTCCCATAGACTCAAGCCCTGTACACACGGGGAAGAATCCTGGCCAAAAAAAAAAAAACAGTTGTTTTTCTCGACGGGATTCTTGTCCAGCTTTCCTTGCATACGCACCGTCAAGCCAAAATCTCGTCGTTCTAAAACGCGGTGACGTACAACACGTACGACGGCAGTACATAATGACCCCGTCACGGAGGACCCTTCATTGGCTAGCCGTAAAGGATCGGGTCACATTCAAGGCCCTCTGCCTCACTCACAAATGTACACAAGGAATCTCCCCCCAATATTTATGCGAGAAAATAAAACGCCACAACCCCAATCGTGTTCTTCGATCTACCAACCAAAATCTACTTCAAATCCCCAAGTCCCGCTATAAGTCTAAAGGAGAACGAAGATTCGCAGTCCAAGGCCCCCGGCTGTGGAACGCTCTACCGAATGGAAGAAAATAATCAGGCCTTCAGGAAAAAAAAAAACTCAAGACCCACCTCTTCTGAAGGATAAGGATGGAAATGGCTACCAAGCACCTTGAGGCGATTCAGTTCGCATTTGTAGCGCTATACAAGTTATTCACTCACACACTCAGTATAAAGGGGAAGTTCGATTCCAATGGCGCCACCCCTTGGGCTGCTTTTGCTAATCTCGTGTTACTGCGCGCTAGTAAAAGTTTGATGAGAGACGATTTGTGCTTTTCAGTCTGTTACAGCGTAACGAATGTGCTATCTCCATTACGAACGCTACTTTTACCAGAAGGAGCGCTCCCGTCTCATACTTGATTCTGAGCATGCACGTTTTTTTTAAGCATACACACGACCTGTTTTCTCATCGTAAAACAGTCTGGCGAGAATATTGAGAATCCCGACGAGAAAATAGAGAGCAGGTTCTCCATTTTTCTCGTCGAGATTTCAGGCAGTTTTCTCGACGAAAATACATACACACAAACGGTTTTCTCAGCAAAAAGCTCTGCCAGCAGTTTTCTTCCCATTTCTGGCCGAGAAAAACGTGCGCGTGTACAAGGCTACACCCCTAAACCTTGTGGACGGCCCTCCCAGAAGAGTTGAAGCTGTTATAGCTGCAAAGGGTGGGCCAACTCAATATTGAACCCTACAGACCAAGATTGGAATGCCAATAAAGTTCATATGCGTGTAAAGGCAATATTAATTACAGAGGTAAGATTGCCCTTCTGGAGTAACCTGTAAAGTACGAAGTGGCTAGTGCTTTTTGTGCCTAGGGAAATGCCAATATAACTTTCGGCTCACCATCCAAAGGGGGGGATAAAGCCCAGTCGAGTGGATGGCAGCGAGTGTGGGAGAGCCAATCCCATGCTCCAATACTCGGGATACCACCAAACAAGAAGCAGCATTAGACCAACTCTCCTAAAAAAAAATACTCATTCGCACCCTTGTTAGGAAAAGAATGGCCACCTCTGGTCAAATACCATACATAAATGAAAAGTTAAAGTGATACTAAAGGTTCAAATTGTATTACTTAAAAATGACAAACATGTTATACTTCCCTCCACAGCTCGTTTTGCACAGAGTGACTCCAAACGCCGTTTTCTGGGGTCCCTCGGCGGCTCTCGGCTCCTCCCCGCAATAGTTAACCCCCTCTGGGAAGCTCTCTCCTGAGGGGGTTACCTTGCGGGAGCGCTCCCACATCATACACTCGGCGTCCATAGTCACCGAGTGTATGACTCAGTCCCGCCGCCCGCATCACTGGATTTGATTGACAGCAGCGTGAGTCAATGGCTGAGCTGCTATCAATCTATCCAATGAAAAGCTGAGAAGCCCGGGCAAAGATCGAGCGTGTTCGCAACGCGGGACTTTCCAGGGCTCAGGCAAGTAAAACAGGGGAGGCTGGGTGGCCAGTAATCATCAGATGTTTTTTCACCTTAAAGTGGAGTTCCATCCAAAAATTGAACTTCCACTTTTTGGAATCCTTCCCCCCCTCCAATGTCACATTTGGCACCTTTCAGGGGGGAGGAGGGAGCAGATACCTTTGTAATACAGGTATTTGCTCCCACTTCCGGGCATAGGTTGCCTTGGCGATTAAGGTGACCTACACCACTTCCGACTACTACTCTGTCCTCCCACGCTGTCTTCTGGGATACATACAGGTCCCAGAAGACAGCAGGGACCAGTGAGGACGTGCAGCATGACTTGCGCATGCGCAGTAGGGAATCAGGAAGTGAACCCGCAAGACTTCACTTCCTGGATTCCCTTACCGAGGATGGCGGCGACAGCCGAGCAACAGATTGGCTTCAGCTGCCGACATCGCAGGCGGCATGGACAGGTAAATGTCCTAATATTACAAGTCAGCAGCTGCAGTATTTGTAGCTGTTGGCTTTTGAATATATATTTTTTTTAGGCGGACCTCCACTTTAATGCATAAAAACATGAACCTTTACAACCCCTTTAATACAGGCTAAGCAAAAAGCAAAACCTACAACATGACATACATCTGCAAATTTTATAGAACAATTACCATTTATTTGCTGAATGTAGTAAAACATCACAGAAGTATCTTGTGCAAGAAGATCTAAGCATATTTGTGAATTAGAAGTACTCTGCCAAAGCAAAAACATTCTTACAGCAAGAACGGAAAGATTGGTAGCTTGCTTATTAAACATTTGGAATAAATAATAATTGGGCATAACAACTTACAGAATTTTTTTCAATCAGAAATTCAAACAAATATGTTATTTGACCCAGAGTGGTCCACAGCAGGTCAAATGATTTACTTCCAATAGCATGTCAACAGCTGGTGTGAAAACAAAGGCACATGGGGGCACGTCAGAGATCAGCCAGCTGAATTGTCCAGCAGGCTTTGTTATTCACTTCACCTTAGATACCTGCTGCATCATCTAGAAGTAGCTATCAGATAGCGAGGTCCTTTAAGACCTTCCAGACTCCAGAATGTACAACTGTCTTCAATGGGTGTAGAAGCCCCCTCCACAATTAAAAGTGGACTGGTACACTGGAAGCTTTACCCAAAAAAAGTAAAAAAAGGTTTCTTTGTCAGAGACTCTACCAAGATAGCGGCCTCAATGAGAAATGACTAACAAGGTTGCGGCAGTTCAACTGCCCTTGGCAATGGAAGTATGTCTCCTGGGCATTATTGAGAACGTTGTTCCGACCTCCGCTAAACGCACATTAATCAGCCTGCTACTTTTCTATGCACGCAAGAACATTGCCATGCATTGGAAAAAATCCACGCCTCCCTCCCTGGTACAGTGGAGACGTCTGGTGAACACCAGCCTTCCTCTGTATAGGGACACGTATATCAATCGGGGATGCCCGCAGAAGTACGATAAAGTTTGGCGCGCCTGGCTAGCGGAGGCTGAGACTGCTGGCTGATTATCCAATATGAATGTTATGTTTGACTTGGGGCCTGTGTTTTACTACTGATCTATGCCGGGCTGATGCGCCGGCACACTGATGGTGTATAGTGCCTGCGGTTAGATGCACCCCCGCCCCCTATTCCTTTACATTTGCCAACGGAAGCACACTGTTGAAGTCTACGGTGCCATTTATTCTGCTATATGGTGTATGCATTTGAGCTGTGTTTTGTTGTGTCTTGTCTCTTGTCTTATTTTTGTACTATCTGAAAAACTTTAATAAAAATAATTAAAAATATTAAAAAAAAAAAAATATATATATATAGCGGCCTCAATGCAAAGACATGATGCAGAACAAAACATTGTAAGTAATGGGAAAATATCTACTACAGGGATATTAGAGGCAATGCTGGTAATTAGTCCATTGCCCTCTACCTGCCTTTTTTTATATATATATATATATATATATATATATATATATATATATATATATATATATATATATATATACACACATATATACACACACACACACACACACGTTTATTTTAGTTTTCCAAAAACCAAAAGAGAAAAAAGGCACATAAGAGATAAAGTAAATAATGTGTGAACAATAGCTACATTCATTGCAGTAACATCAAGTGTACAAGCACAAGGCTAGTATATTAAAAAAAAAAAAAAAAAAAAAGAAGAAGAAGAAAAGAAAAAAAGGGGGGAAAAAAAATAAAAAAAAAAGAAGAAAAAGGAAATTGATTCTTTTTATGCCTTCATGGATCTTCAATAAAGTGCAAGATTTTACTTCGAGATGACTTGGTGCTGGACATTCACTTTTTGCGTTTTCATAGATGCTACGTCCAGCCTATCTCCAGACACAAGCAACCTGAGCCTTATCCTTTCAAAGTGTGAAATAGGGGTAGTAGCATTGCAATGTATCCTTCTTTTTGGATGCGTACCCAACAAAGGCAGGCAGTGGGCAACAGACTAGTCACCAGTATTGCCTCCAATATCTATGCAGTAGATTTTTTATGATTACTTACACTGCCTTGATATGCATTGTGTCTTTGTGTGGAGGCCACCATCTTGGTAAAGGCAGGGCTTTGCTTCCATAGGTCAGAGCCTCCAGCAAGGAGAACAGTGAGAAGCAAAGTAGTGACATCACCAAATGTCACTCCAAATCTTCTCAGACTAGCAGTGCATTAGATCTCACACTGCAGATATACAGCTAGGAGGCTTTAAAGCACAGGAGATGCGCCATTATTTTTCCAGGAGGAATTACAGACTGGAGCAATTTTTTTTAAGGTACTGCGTAGGCACAATTAACATTTCCAAATATTCCCTGTAATATTCCAAATCTTCACTTTTTGAGGTTACTTCCACGCTTCCCTGAAGATAACGCTTTACAAGGCTTCCCTTATTAAAAACCATCAAATACGTAGAAGTGGAGGTTCTCATGAATATAACAACTAGTAAATGACACAATGGACTTCATTTAGTCAAATAAACAGTTACCCAGGTTCTCCCAGTGCAGTTGGGCAGAATAAAAGAGGAATCGGCATTGAAACGGGCAGAACAGACTGTCTGAGACAGTTATAAACCCAGATACCTTAGGTCAGTGTTTAATCAAATACAAGGAAAAAAAATAAATTATATTTGCCTGTTTGGACAGCCCCTAAAAATGTTATTGAAAGAATGTAGATATTGACATGGCTCCAAATCATAACTCAAGATAGCTCACTGCATTGTGGATGCTGAATGGATAAAAAGGGACAATCTTTTACCAGCCCACCCCCTGACCCCTTGTCCTATTTCCTCTGGGAGTTGCACCTTGTGTAGAGAGTTGGTGTCAATGTTTGGGTTTGGCGACTAGCTGCTCAGGCTGGAGCAATGCATCCTGGAAAGAGGTCACACAATTTCTTCAAAAGCATCGGTTATTTACCAGAGGTGCACCAAATAGAAATTTTGCTGCCGAAACTAAAAATTCAGGATGCAGTTGGCCAAAACCAAAAATGACAGTTATCAAAAAAAAGAAAAATGTTTATATATATATATTTTACATATTGTATTATATTTGACTTTTAATATCATGAATTTAAATAAATATGATTTTTCTTAATCGGCCACTATCTGCACCTTTAGTGCAAGAAAAATGCATCCCTTTAAATTCTAATGCGTCTCTGCACACTGGTCCATTGCGCTTCCATTGTAGTGTTAAAAGTCTTGCTTGCTGCATTTTGTCAGTTTAAAAAAAAAAAAAAACACAAACACACCTCCTCGTTAAAATGCATTAAAAAAGCAGCAAGAATGCATAACGCACCCGTGTTACGTTTTGAGTCATGTGACCTATGAAAAACACACCATAAGCACAGTAAAATTGTGGTGAACTAGTACAATTGTGTTTTTTTCCTGCAGCTTTTTCTCCATCGGCAAAATGCAGAAAACACCATTTTCGGCCACCCACATTTCGGTGTATCTCTAGTATTTACAAAGCATATACAGACTGATTTTACTGTTGTGGGTTTAGTAACACTTTAACAATAGCAGAGAAAACTCAGGTCTCCTGACCCATCAGACATGGCTGTGCTGTGTAAATATCAGAGCCAAAAGCCCAGAAATACGAAGCCCTTAACAAGTTTGGACAGCTCCCTTATAAATATTTTATTAGTGTATATAGCAGTTTGCCTGGAGTTTCAGCATCCAAGGAGTCAGTCAGCCCAGTCTAGGAGCCACAAGGCCATTCTGAGAGAACAAAAGAATAAGCTTTAGGATCTGTTCACACCATTGCGAATTGGATGTGAGGATTCCAACATCCAATTCACAATAGCAGGAGATGGTGAATGGCTCTCTATAGAACCGGTTCACATATCTCCGATGCGGCTCCGGTGTGAATCTGCACAGGAGCCCTGTGCGTCTTTTGGCCCGTTTCAAGTCCGAATTCAGGCTGAAATCTGACCTGAAATGGTGAACCAGGACACACCGGACCCCTGCTGTGAGCTGCATCGTTATTGGGTGTGAACCGAGCCTAATACCGCGTCCACGCGGTCGGAATTTCAGACAGGAAAAGTTCGATGTGAGCTTTTGGTCAGAAATTCCAAACGTGTATAGGCTCCATCTGACTTTTTCTGTCGGAATTTCAAAATTTGAGAGCTGGTTCTCAAACTTTCAGACGGGAAAAGTTCTTGTCGGAAATTCCGACGTGCAAAAAAACCCACACGCATGCTCGGAATCACTGAACTTCATTTTTCTTGGCTCGTTGTAGTGTTGTACGTCACCGCGTTCTTGACGGTCGGAATTGTGTGACCGTGTGTATGCAACACAAGTTTGAGACAAAATTCCATCTGATAAAAAAAAACACGTTTTCTTGTCGAAATTTCTGATGGTGGCGTTGGTATTTTTACAAGCATTTTTGTGCAGGCGTTTTGATTCGACAAATGAAAAAAAAGCAAAAACACCTGTAATCTGCCAAAAAAGATGTACTTTTTTTTGGAGCAATGGACATTTTTCTTAAAGGAGTTGTAAAGGAAATTTTTTTTTTTTTTGCTGAAATGACTGGTTACAGGGTATAAAGACATAGGGCCAGATTCAGAGAACAGTTACGCCGGCGTATCAGTAGATACGCCGGCGTAACTTTGAATCTACGCCGTTGTAAATTTAAGCATATTCTGGAAACCAGATACGCTTAAATTAGGCTAAGATACGAGCGGCGTAAGTCTCCTACGCCGTCGTATCTTAGTTGCATATTTACGCTGGCCGCTAAGTGGCGCTGCCGTCGATTTCAGTGTAGAATATGCAAATGAGCTGGATATGCCGATTTAGAAACGTACGTGCGCCCGGCGGATTTTTTTTTACATCGTTTGCATAAGGCTTTTTCCGGCATAACGTTACTCCTGCTATATGAGGCCTAGCCAATGTTAAGTATGGACGTCGTTCCCGCGCCGAATTTTGAAAATTTTACGTTGTTTGCGTAAGTCGTTCGCGAATGGGGCTTTGCGTAAATTACGTTCACGTCGAAAGCATTGACTATTTGCGACGTGATTAGGAGCATGCACACTGGGATACGTTCACGGCCGGCGCATGCGCCGCTCGTGAGAAACGTCATTTACGTGGGGTCATGTTTTATTTACATAAAACACGCCCACCTCTTGACAATTTGAATTCTGCGCGCTTACGCCGGCACATTTACGCTACGCCGCCGCAACTTACGGATCAAGTGCTTTGTGAATACTGCACTTGCCTCTCTAAATTGCGGCGGCGTAGCGTAAATAACATACGCTACGCCCGCACAAACTTACGTCCCCCTACCTGAATCTAGCCCCTAATAGTTAACTTATTCCTTTAAAAAATGATTAAAAATAGATACAAAAATCAATCATATAATGTACCTGCAGTTTGTTTAGTTTTTGCATGCTGTTTCCTGCTTCTGTGATGTACAGAGACAAAGAGCCAATACAGGGCAGTGATGGTTTGTAAAACGAAACTGATTGGTGCTGAGGGGTTTTAGACACACAGTAATCACACCTCCTTGATTAGTGACCACAGAGAGAAAGCTCCCATGACTTTTTTCATCAGGAAACAGACTGTTCAGAAAAGAGAAGGATTACAGCAACATCAGAGCAAAAACGATCAATGAGGACATGAAACCAGGACTGCAGTAAGGTAAAGGAAGCTATTTTTTTTTCCTTTAGTGACCCTTTAAGGCAGTGGTTCTCAACTCCTGTCCTCAGGACTAGGGATGAGCTTTGGCGTTTGGCATACTCCACACCAGGAAGTCGGCACGGCGCTGCGCTAATCACAGGCAGGGAGACATTTCTCTGCAGTTGAGCATCGTGACAATGTTTCCCTGCCTGTGAATAGCGCAGCGCCGACTTCCTGGCGGGCTCTGCACGTGGAGTATGCGAATACGTCAGAGCTCATCCCTACTCAGGACCCACTAACAGGCCAGGTTTGCAAGATAACTGAAATACATCACAGGTGATATCATTTGCTGCTCAGTGATTGCAGCATTCTAGTCTATCTCCCCAAGGCAGGGTTTGACAAATTTGCTTGGAATCTAGGAGCCAGCTAAAAAAGTTAGGAGCCAGAAAACGCACCCCGTCCCGACGAGCTTGCGCGCAGAAGCAACGTGAGCAGCACCCGCATATGTAAACGGTGTTCAAACCACACATGTGAGGTATCGCCGCGATTGGTAGAGCGAGAGCAATAATTCTAGCCCTAGACCTCCTCTGTAACTCAAAACATGCAACCTGTAGATTTTTTTAAACGTCGCCTATGAAGATTTTAAAGGGTAAAAGTTTGTCGGCATTCCACGAGCGGACGCAATTTTGAAGCGTGACATGTTTGGTATGAATTTACTCTGCGTAACATTATCTTTCATAATATTAAAAAAAAAAAAAATGGGGATAACTTTACTGTTGTCTTATTTAATTAAAAAAAGTGTAATTTTTCCCCCAAAAAATGTGCGCTTGTGAGACCGCTGCGCAAATACGGCGTGACAGAAAGTATTGCAACGATCGCCATTTTATTCTCTAGGGTGTTAGGATAAAAAATATATATAATGTTTGGGGGTTCTAATTAGGAGGGAAGAAGATGGCAGTGAAAATAGTGAAAAATTACATTAAAATTGCTGTTTAACTTGTAATGCCAACGGCCACCACCAGATGGCGCCAGCTCTCACAAGGAAGAGCTGGGGACTTCACAAAAAAAACAAAAACAAAAAAACACACAGGATTTGTCGAGCCCTGCCCCAAGGCAATACTTAAAATCTGGCCTGTTTGTGGGTCCTGAGGACAGGAGTTGAGAACCATTGGCTTAAGGCGACAGAACGCTCAGATGTGAACAGGCGACATTGAAATGAATGGGATTGGTCTTGTTGGGCATTTTTAGAGCTGAGGCTTAGAGCAGAAAATGGCCCAGAAATGCTTAGATGTGAACGAAGCCTTGGGGCCCCATTTACTTCTTTGTGGTGCATTTTATGTTGTGCGATAACCTGCATTCCGTTAAGGCAGTCCATTGCAAAGAATAACCAGAAAATTGGACACAACCCTTTTTTTGTAATGCACTGTGCAGGTGCAATAGGGTGCAGGTTCCTTGTGTTACCACGATGGGTTAATGTAAATGGGCCCTCAGAAGAGTTGGGCAACAGCTAGAGCTTCATAGATGTGGCGGTTTTGACCATTACCACTTGTGAAACGGGAATGCGTACTTATTTACGAACGTTTCTAGAGATAATTTTTTTTATTTGAAGGGTTACAATCCTTTCAAAGTGCATAAGTAAAAAATAAATATTAAGAGAAAGCCAGAGACTGCAACATCTAAGCGTTGGAAATATAAAAGGACTCCTTTAAACTAGAAGCAGCTCTGGAAAGCATGTGTGGGACACGTGTGGTTCTCAAAGTGCGTTTATCATGACAGAAAACAAAAAAAGTCACAGAGCTAAACAAACGTGGAAATGAAAAAAGAGGCGATTCTGCGAAGTTCTTCAGCCTTTCACACGTTTCATATACAAGAGAATTAGGCCCTGATTACTATACAGGGGATGTATATATACACATACACAGGATCAGCCTGGAGCTGTCTGTACAATAAAAGGGAGGGGCACAGCTGGCGTTTTACCACTGCTCCCAACTAAAGTCGTCCCCTCTTCCAAAGACGATGAAAAATCCAAGGATTGTGCAAAAGATCACAGCGTTTCCGGCGAGGACCAGGCCACAGGCTCCCCAGAGGATCTGCAAAAAACAAAAAGTTTTTCTTAAAGCTAAACTCAAGACAGATATAAAAACAAAAATAAAAAAACAGTTCTATAATCATTGATCAAATCAATAAAGTGGTTTATAATGCCTGAAGGTTTACATTCTATGCATGAAGGTAAAAAAAAAACCATAGGTGTGCAAGCCGCCCCCCCAATACTTACCTGAACCCAATCCTGCCATGTGCATGAGAGAGGCTGCTCTCCCCGGGTCTCTGCCTCCTCACTGGCTTAGATACAGCAGTGAGAGCCATTAGCTACCGCTGTTGTCAATCAGAACCCGTGAGGAAGGGGCGGGGCCGAGCCCTGTTCTGGGTGTCTTATGGACACAAAGAGCAGGGCTTGGGAGCGAGCCTGCATGAGTGCCCCCCATAGAAAGCAACTTGCTATTGGGGCACTGGGCAAAAGGAAGGAGCCTTAAAGTGCCTGGCGGGAGATTAGATAAGAGGAGGATTTCTGCTGCTGTTTGCCAAACCCCTTGTACATGACCAAGTTTACCAAGTTTATTTTTCCCAATAAAAAAAATAAAATAAAAGAAGGGGACTTTAAAAGGGGTTTTCCACCCATTTTGTAAGTTTATTAAAAGTCAGCAGCTACAAAAAGTGTAGCTGCTGGCTTTTAATAAACCGACACTTACCTGCTCCACGGCTCCAGCGACGCGCCGGACGGGGCTCCGCTCCTCGCCCCCCCCTCGCCGGCCGGCGTCTTCATGCTCAGTGTGGGAACCCGGCCGTGACAGCTTTCGGCTTCACGGCCGGGCACCCACTGCGCATGCGCGAGCGGCGCGGCCCCGTCTGATTGGACAGGCGATCGCCGAGGACCTGTCACGTGTCCTGGCCGATCGCCTACAGCAGCCCCTTCCTGTAGGTGATAAAGCTTAATCGCCTAGGCAATTAGGCTTAATCGTCTACCCAGAAGGAGGAAGTGGGACAGGAAGTCCCACTCCTCCTGAAGCCCCCACTCCCCCCCCAAAAAAATTACATGCCAAATGTGGCATGTAAGGGGGAGAGGAGTGGGTTAAGAGGAAGTTCCAAATTTGGGTGGAACTCCTCTTTAACGTCACTATTAGTGCAAGTACCCGAATATGACCTTGTACTGGCTTCTTGCAGTCCCTGCACAGCAGGGCTGGAGTGATAGAGGAGGAAGCAGTACAAGGAGCCAATCAGTTCATGTGCAGGCATATGCTGGTCTGTGCTGATAATCAGCACAGCCCCATGAGATGTGCCACCACAGTTACCCAAAAGGTCCCCAACATCTGCCAGTCAGTGCCCCCCTTGGGATTGCCTGTCAGTTCCCATTAAAGTGCCAATTGGTGCACACCAGTGCCCATCATTTTGCCAATCAGTGCCCTACAGTAACACCTGTTAGAACCCCATCAGTACCTCATCATCAGCGCCCCATTACAGCCGCCTGTTAGTGTCAACTCATCAGTGCCCGTCAGTAAAGGAGAAAACAACATTTTATAACCAAAACTAAGAAAAACTTTTTTGTTTTAAAAAATGTTGGTCTTTTTTAGTTTGTTTAGCAAAAATATAAAAACCACAGTGGTGATCAAATACCACCAAAAGAAAGCTCTATTTGTGTGAAGAAAATGCTAAAAATTTCATTTGGGTACAATGTTGGATGACCGCGCAATTGTCATTCAAAGCGCGACAGCGCTGAAAGCTGAAAATTGTCCTGGGCAGGAAGGGGCAAAAGTGCCCGGTATTGTAGTGAAAAAAAAAAAAAAGGGGGCAATTTATTCTTAAATATATCTCTATGCAGTGGTAAATATAAAATACCCAATTATACGATTAGGGAGCAAAATCTCAAATCCACTCTGAGAAGGACAGACAGAAGAGATATACTGGGCCAGATCCACAGTGAGAGTACGCCGGCGTATCTACTGATACGCCGGCGTACTTTCAAATTTCCCGCGTCGTATCTTTTAGTTTGAATCCTCAAAACAAGATACGACGGCATCTGGGTTCGATCCGACAGGCGTAGGGCTTTGTATCTTAGATGCAATACTTCGGCGCCCGCTGGGTGGAGTTTGCGTCGTTTTCCGCGTCGGGTATGCAAATTACCGATTTACGACGATCCACGAACGTACGCGCGGCCGTCGCATTTTCTAACGTGGTCTGTAGTCGGCTTTTTCCGGCGTATAGTTAAAGCTGGTATTTTGCGGCGTATAGATAGACTTGCCATGTTAAGTATGGCCGTCGTTCCCGCGACGAAATTTGATTTTTTTTTTTGTTTTTGCGCAAGTCGTCCGTGAATAGGGATGGACGTAACTCACGTCTAAGTTAAAAAAAATGACGTCCTAGCGACGTCATTTAGCGCAATGCACGGCGGGAAATTTCGGGACGACACATGCGCAGTTCATTCGGCGCGGGGACGCGCTTCATTTAAATTAATCACGCCCCCTCATCGCCGTCTTGAATTCCGCCGCCAGAAATATACTACGCCGCCGTAACTTACGGCGCGAAATCGTTGAGGATTCGAAATTCCGCCAGGTACGGCGGCGTAGTGTATCTCTGATACGCTGCGCAAGTGCAATTGTATGTGGATCTGGCCCATACTGTATATAATATTAGAGGCCGAATCTGGTAAATATCAGACTCCTTTTCAATAAATCATTAAAAAGAAAAAAAGACTGTTTTGCAGATTTTCAGACAGAACTGTAATATTTGATGTCAGACTGCCTCGTCATGGGCAGGTTTTGATAAAAGTTGTTTCAGCCCCAGATAGAGAGATGAGATCATCACTGCGCTGCGTCTCCTTTCACTGTCACCGGGGTGGGAAAGGATGGGGGGGGGGGGGGGCCGGGATGAAGTGGGTTGAATGATGCTGGCCATCAAACTGAACACTCAAAAAAAAAAAAAATACTGGGGGAGAAATCTCTGGAATAAAGCTGAATATTGCAGGAAAAGCTGGTTTGTTATAGTCTTTTTTAATGGACTATTCATTAATATCTATTTCTGGCTGGAGAATGACTGAAAACCTGAATGAAGACTTTTCTTGTAGCTCTACGACACAAAACATTTCTGCAAAATAAGAGAACTTTTCAACTGACGCTTCAGCTGCTCCACCTAGAGGCTAAACTTTATACTACACCTAATCACATCGTAGCAGAAAAACAAAAAAACCTGATCACTGCAAAAAAAATTGTACACCCAAAAAATGATTTAATTACCCATGAAAAATAAACCTTCATTCTCGATTTAACCCCCTAAACCTTTATTTTTATTTAAACTCAAACACATTTCACCATAATGCACCTTACCAATTTGAGATGTGGTGGTTGCATTAGTTTTCCTTATTCAGCCCCCCAACCCTTATTTTCCCTGGTGATCCTGCCACTTGCTGTCCTAGGACACAGCATTGTTGGTATGTTGTCTCCACGTCCCCTGCACATTTTTAGGGGTTCTAGGAGTGCACAGGCCAGGAGTTTCCACTACGCATCCATAAGCAGGTCTCCCCCCCCCCCCCCCTCAGGGAATAGGTGCCGGTACTCCCTCCTTCTGGGTAAACTCTGGTCTCTGCCCCCTTACCCACCTCCGAGCACCATTCCGCCCCCTATCCCACTTCCGAGCACCGGTCATTGGTTTCGCCCTCTACCCACCTCCGAGCACCGTTCCTGGGTTCCCACCACCTCCGAGCACTGGTCCTTGGTTTCGCCCCCTACACACCACCGTTCCTGGGTTCCCACCACCGGTCCTTGGTTTCGCCCCCTACCCACCTCCGAGCACCATTCCTGGGTTCCCACCACCTCCGAGCACCAGTCCTTGGTTTCGCCCCCTACACACCACCGTTCCTGGGTTCCCACCACCGGTCCTTGGTTTCGCCCCCTACCCACCTCCGAGCACCATTCCTGGGTTCCCACCACCTCCGAGCACCAGTCCTTGGTTTCACCCCCTACCCACCACCGTTCCTGGGTTCCCACCACTGAGCACCGGTCCTTGGTTTCGCCCCCTACCCACCACTTAGCACCATTCCTGGGTTCCCACCACCTCCGAGCACCGGTCCTCGGTTTCACCCCCTACCTACCACTGAGCACCGGTCCTGGGTTCCCACTATCTCCGAGCACTGGTCCTTGGTTTCACCCCCTACCCACCACCGAGCACCATTCCTGGGTTCCCACCACCTCCGAGCACTGGTCCTTGGTTTCACCCCCTACCCACCACTTAGCACCATTCCTGGGTTCCCACCACCTCCGAGCACCGGTCCTTGGTTTCACCCCCTACCCACCACTTAGCACCATTCCTGGGTTCCCACCACCTCCGAGCACCAGTCCTTGGTTTCACCCCCTACCCACCACCGTTCCTGGGTTCCCACCACTGAGCACCGGTCCTTGGTTTCGCCCCCTACCCACCACTTAGCACCATTCCTGGGTTCCCACCACCTCCGAGCACCAGTCCTTGGTTTCACCCCCTACCCACCACCGTTCCTGGGTTCCCACCACTGAGCACCGGTCCTTGGTTTCGCCCCCTACCCACCACTTGGCACCATTCCTGGGTTCCCACCACCTCCGAGCACCGGTCCTCGGTTTCGCCCCCTACCTACCACCGAGCACCGGTCCTGGGTTCCCACTATCTCCGAGCACCGGTCCTTGGTTTCACCCCCTACCCACCACCGAGCACCATTCCTGGGTTCCCACCACCTCCGAGCACTGGTCCTTGGTTTCACCCCCTACCCACCTCCGAGCACCGGTCCTGGGTTCCCACCACCTCCGAGCACCGGTCCTTGGTTTCACCCCCTACCCACCACTTAGCACCATTCCTGGGTTCCCACCACCTCCGAGCACCGGTCCTCGGTTTCGCCCCCTACCTACCACTGAGCACCGGTCCTGGGTTCCCACTATCTCCGAGCACTGGTCCTTGGTTTCACCCCCTACCCACCACCGAGCACCATTCCTGGGTTCCCACCACCTCCGAGCACTGGTCCTTGGTTTCACCCCCTACCCACCTCCGAGCACCGGTCCTGGGTTCCCACCACCTCCGAGCACCGGTCCTTGGTTTCACCCCCTACCCACCACTTAGCACCATTCCTGGGTTCCCACCACCTCCGAGCACCAGTCCTTGGTTTCACCCCCTAGCCACCTCCGAGCACCGGTCCTGGGTTCCCACCACCTCCGAGCACCGCTCCTTGGTTTTACCCCCTACCCACGAGCACCGGTCCTTGGTTTCACCCCCTACCCACCACCGGGCCTTGGTTTCACCCCCTACCCACCACCGAGCACCGGTCCTTGGTTTCACCCCCTACCCACCACGAGCACCGGTCCTTGGTTTCACCCCCTACCGACCACCGAGCACCGGGCCTTGGTTTCACCCCCTACCCACCTACGAGCATCGATCCACTGCCAAAACTACCATGAGAATCGCCCCTTTTAGAGAATACAGAATCAAGTATCATTTTGTGGTAATGAGCAATTTGTACTGAATTTGCTTATTATAAACAAGAAAAGGCAGGAAAAATAGATCCCCTGCAGCCAGTAACAACTGACCCACCCCTGCAAAAATACACCCCGCAGAGGAATTGTCCGCCAGCAACAATAGACCCACCCTAGCCACAATAGATCCATCCTACCTCTCCCGAGAGGATTGATCTACCCCTGCAACAAAAGTGGATGTAAAGCCCCTCTCATCCTTTCTAAACTACTGCCATAGTGCTGATCTATAAGGATATAGACGCCTCCTGCATGTATCCTCACCTGTCACATGTCTGTTATAAGAACTGAAAAACTGTGTGGAGCTCTGTGGGTGGAGTCGTGACGTCAGACTCCCCGCCCACCACTACACTCCCCTTGTCAACATGCATTTTCCCCTGTGTATTCCTTCCACTAAATTCTGCTATGATCTCCAACACCCAGTCAAAATCCAGAAAAGTAACCACATGACTTCAGAAAAGGGGGTGGGAATTAAAAAATAATGCCCGTCTCCAGCTAGTGCATGAGATATGTAAATAACCTGTCACTCACAGCAAGGGGGAGGATTTGACAAAGTTTTTCTCTGTTTGTCAAGATTTATCTCACTGAACAATAAAAGAGGATTGCTCAGAGCTGGATTAACTGTGTGGCAAGACTGGACACAGATGATGGGAAATCTTATACTCTACATTGTACCAGCAAAACAAAAATTCGGGTTTACATCCACTCTAATGTCTTTGTTATTTTATGTTCTAATTACTAAATAAAAATTGAATGTTTAAAATATATATATATATATATATATATATATATATATATATATATATATATATATATATATATATATATATATATATATATATATATATATATATATATATATATATTACTTGGAACCCCCAAACCATATATTTTTTTAGAAGAGACACTAGCCACTTAAGGACCGCCTAACGCCGATATACGTCGGCAGAATGTCACGGCTGGGCACAATCACGTATCTGTACGTGATTGTATAATGCCCAGCCGTGGGTCGCGGGCGCGCACCCTCGACCCGGTCCGAAGCACAGCGGGACTCGGACCCGATCGCCGCTGGAGTCCCCCGATCGCTCCCCGGAGCTGAAGAACGGGGAGAGCTGTATGTAAACACGGCTTCCCCGTTCTTCACTGTGGCGCTGTCATTGATCGTGTGTTCCCTGATATAGGGAATCACAATCGATCACGTCACACCTACAGCCACACCCCCTTACAGTTAGAAACACAGATGAGGTCACACATAACCCCTTCAGCGCCCCCTTGTGGTTAACTCCCAAACTGCAATTGTCATTTTCACAATAAACAATTCATTTTAAATGCATTTTTTGCTGTGAAAATGACAATGGTCCCAAAAATTTGTCAAAATTGTCCGAAGTGTCCGCCATAATATCGCAGTCACGTAAAAAAAAAAAAAAAAAAAAAAAAAAAAAGCTGATCGCCGCCATTAGTAGTAAAAAAAAATAAAAAAATTATAAAAATACAATAAAACTAGCCCCTATTTTGTAAACGCTATAAATTTTGCGCAAACCAATCGATAAACGCTTATTGCGATTTTTTTTAACAAAAATAGGTAGAAGAATACGTATCGGCCTAAACTGAGGAAAAAATATGTTTTTATATATTTTTACAAGTAAAAAATATTATATTTTTTTCAAAATTGTCGCTCTATTTTTGTTTATAGCGCAAAAAATAAAAACCGCTGAGGTGATCAAATACCACCAAAAGAAAGTTCTATTTGTGGGGGGAAAAGGACGCCAATTTTGTTTGGGAGCCACGTCGCACGACCGCGCAATTGTCAGTTAAAGCGACGCAGTGTCGAATCGCAAAAAGGGGCCTGATCCTTTAGCTGCATTTTGGTCCGGGTCTTAAGTGGCTAGGGAATAAAATGACAATCGTTGCAATATTTTATATTACATTGTATTTGCGCAGCGGTCCTTCAAACACAAATTTTTGGGGGAAATAAAAACACACTTCAATTAATAATAAAAAATAAAAAAAACAGTAAAGTTAGCCCAATTTTTTTTGTATAATGTGAAAGATGTTACGCTGCGAGAATCGTGATGTTTATTCTAAGCCAAAAAAATCGTGATTCTCATTTTAGCCAGAATCGTGCAGCTCTATAACAAATCGCTTTCAGCTGGATATTTAACGGATGAATAGGGAGCAATTATGACAGGTTCTTGGTTTACATACAATTTTAATCTGCAATAATCACTCAATGCCAATTTAAGAAGAACAGTATAAGTAAACATGTACTATGCTAAAATAAAAAATAAAAAACACAGAAGCCAGATAATCTAACAGAAGCGCGGTTTTGTGCCAGAAAGCGGAGTTCAGAAGGAAATGTCTGGGGGGTTTACACTGACAGATGCACCAATAGCCAGAAGTGGGGCATTCTTCCTCGCAGGCGCAAGAGATACGACCCATTTAGATACTTATCTTAATGATTTCAGGGGTTCAGGCTACCATCTAGGGGCCGGATAACACACACTTCTAATTTGCTCATTTATCAACATCTGCACAGCGAAGGTCACCTCCTAGGGAATACAATCTACAATACAATGCAGAGAACTTTTTCTTATTATTGGGAGGAAAATGGACAAACCGCAGCTGCAACTGTTGTTAAATTTCACCGTTATTAATGTCTGGCCTCTCGGGACGGACAGCCATGACTCCATGACCTGAGGGAACAACAGCTGGACTCTCATTCAACATTCTTTACATGTCCAATAACAGCTGGCCAAAGAATAGAATGATATTATATAATAGTCCACAAGACTGCAAGCATGTCTGGAAATCTTGATGAAGGACAATACAGGGATGATTTATTAAAACTGGAGAGTGAAAAAAAAATAAAAATATATATAATAATTATAATAATAATAATAATAATAATAATAATAATAATAATAATAATAATAATCGGGTGCAGCTGTGTATGGTAGCCAATCATTTTTTGTCAAAGCTTAAATTGAGCAAGCTGAAGTTAGAAGCCGATTGGTTACCATTAGGGATCGACCGATATCGGTATCGTATCGGCACGAAAAACGATCTTTCGGCCACCTCTTAGGGCTCTTTCACACGGGAGGCCCATTCAGGTCTGCCTGCCAGTTTTTTAGGCAGACCTGAACGGGCGCTTCGTGTTCCTCTATGGAGCCGCGGATGTCAGCGGTGACATGCCCGCCGACATCCGACCCCCCAAAGTGTGACGGAGGAAAAACCTACTTTTCCATCCGTCTGGCGGATCGGGTGAACACGAACAGACGGTCCGTGTTCATCCGATCCCCCCATAGGGGAGAGCGGAGAAAAGACAGGGCGGTCCCTGCACAGTGTGCGGGGACCGCCCTGTCATCCGCCGGCTCAGCGGGGATCAATGGAGCGATACCCGCTGAGCAAGCGGAGGTTCACGGGGCAGATCATTACTGATCCGCCCCATGTAAAAGGGGCCTTAGGCTGATATTCTGTACATTTAATATTTTTACACTGTCCTTTTACATTTATTTTTTTATCAGTGTCACAAGGAATATAAACATCCCTTGTCACAGTAATAGGCAGTGACAGGTTTATGAAGGGAATCGGGGGTCCATAAGCTAGTAAAAAAAATATATTAATATACAAGTTTTTTTTATTGATATATATATCTAAAATCATAATCATCAATAAAAAAAAAAAAAAAACCTCCATAAAAATATCCCATAATTTTCAGACGTTATAACTTTTGCGCATGGCATGTTTATACTAAAACTATGTAGCAGAATATATATTGGCCTAAATTGATAAAGAAATTTGATTATTTACATTTATTGGATATGCTTTATAGCAGAAAGTCATTTTTTTCCCTAAACTGTCAGACTTTTTTTGTTTATAGCACAAAAAAAAAAAAAACGCAGAGGTGATCAATTACCACCAAAAGGAAGCTCTATTTGTGAAAACAAAAACAAAAAAAAAACACAACGACAACAATTTGATATAGGTACAGCGTCACACAACCACGCAATTTTCAGTTAACCAGGGCCGAGCCCGTTTTTCAGACTCTGTGTTTACAAGTTTAAAATAGTTTTGCTAGAATGTAAACATCCCTTGTGTAACGGAACTATGTATTTCAGAAGATGGGACATTACTGACAGTTCATTGCAGAAGGTACTGGACACATTACAAGTGGTTAATTTTGTCCTGACTAGGTCAATAGGACAATGACCCTTCAATGCTTAGCTCAGGCTATTGAAATGCTAAGTGGAGCCGGCTTGTGAAATACCTTGTTATTGTGTTCTGCAGGTTAATAGCTGTTGTCAGAGACGGGACGTCTCTAGGAGATAATTACCTCCACTAAATGACTTTTAGAATGTGATTGAAGTTCATTATATGTGTGGGGAATTGCAGACGAGATGCCTAGTCACCTCGTCAGGCTAAATGATAGATAATTGGCTCATGTTAATTATTCTGATGGCAAGGGGGTGGGATGTTCCAAATTCTGTATAAAAGTGTGCTGTGTACTTAAAAATAAAGGGCCAAATCCTCAAAAGGGATACGCAGGCGGAACTGCTGTTCAGCCTGCGTATCCCTGTTTCTATCTTTGGAACTGATCCTCAGAAGCAGTTTTCCAAAGTTAGGCAGAAGATCCGACATCTGTAAGAGACTTACACTGTCGGATCTTAGGATGCAGTACCACATCCGCCGCTGGGGGCATTTCGTGTCGAAATGCCGCCTAGCGTATGCAAATGAGGACTTACGGAGATCCACAAAGCTTTTCAGCTTTGTGTTTTCTGCGTAAGTTTACGTTTGCATACGTAAAATTAGTTCTGCTTTTACAAAGTGTAAACTAGTTACACCTTGTAAAAACAGACCTTTTTTTCGATCGCCGCGTTTTTTTTTTAATTTTTAATTTTTTTTTACGGCGCGTAACTTCTTTTTTTACCCGACGCAACTTTATTGTCCCGTCGCAATCCACAAAGCCCGGCGTAACGTAATTTCGCGCGCTGCCCGTCGGGAAAATGACGTCACGAGCATGCGCAGTACGGCCGGCGCGGGAGCGCGCCTCATTTAAATTGTCATCGCCCCCTGGAGAAGAGGACCGCCTTGCGCCGGGAGAATTTAAGGTAAGTCCTGAAATTTCTAGGTAAGTGCTTTGTGGATCGGGCACTTAGGTAGAAATTTTAAGGCAGTGTAACTTAAATGGGAAAAGATAAGTTAGGCAGGATCTTTGAGGATTTGGCCCAAAGAGTCTACTTGACCCTTCAAAACGTAGCCCCGTCTCGTTCTTGAAAGGGCATTCTATGGGACTATTATTCTGCTCTTTTTACAGCTGCCCCTGACTCTCTGTCTCTGGATCTCGTGGATGGGATATACCGGCTTCACTCGCATACAGCAACTTGCCAGGGAAAAGGACGTCTCCAACGGCTGATACCCTCTCACTACTTGGGTAGCCGTTACACCTTGTAATAGAAAAAAGCATGACAGGTCCTCCTAATATGAGATCTGGGGGTCAAAAAGACCTCACATCTCATATTTAGACAAAAAAAAAAAAAAATGTTGTCATAAAAAACAAAAAAATATGTGCCTTTAAGACACATGGGCGGAAGTGACGTTTCGACGCAGCTTTCGCCGGGTGGGGGCCATCTTGCCGTCACTCGTATCCATGGCAAGCAGGAAGAAGGACCCGACCGCCTCCGCCACTACCGATGGCTCTGGTAAGCGACAGAGGGCGTGGGAGCCCTCCCGCCGCCGATAAACGGTGATCTTGCGCCAAATCCACTGCGGAGACCACCATTATCGTTTACAGAACCGGCCACGGAAAAGATGGATATCTCGGTTGTGGCAGCAGCTGCTGCCGTTACCGAGATATTCATCTTTAAATTGCCGATGTATATGTACGTGAGCCGGTCCTTAAGTGGTTAAAGTAACGTAGTGCCGTATAGGGGAAAAATGGCCTGGTCATGAAGGGGGTAAAACCTTCTGGGGCTGAAGTGGTTATAGTGGTGGTGGTCGCCATTTCTGAAGTGGTTATAGAGTTTTTCCCTTTTCTGCAGCCTTCTGCTTATTCCGGTCTGCTGCCTCCCCTCTAAACTGCAGCACGCCGTGCGATACGGCCACTAAACAAATATACAATTATAGCACAAGGCACTCTTATCATGCAACTGCATCACTTACCAGTTTTATTCTGGCCAGTATGATGGGAAGGCCAAATGCCGAAACTACAATTCCAGTGGTGAAAAAGTATGCCAGTTCCCGACAGGCACTGCTGGCTGCGTCGCTGTCATCGCTGAGTCTCGTGGCGATAAAGTGTGGAATGGGACTGATGACGTAGAATATCAAAACAAACAGAGGCCAGTAAACTCTGCAATGAAAGAAGAGAACGGCATTAGCATGGCAGCCTAGGATGCATCTCCTATCAATCACCAAATAATTTGCACTTAATATTTAAAATAAAAAAAACGTATATGGATTATTTCGTATACCTCATCCCAAGCACTAGTGGCCAAAACTAATGTCATGATGAGAAGGAAGAAAGGCCACGGGATCACATTTCTTTTAAAGCCCAAATTTGCCTTTTTTTTAACCACTCACCCCCCTTTTTTTTTTATTATATATACACTTTTTATACTGTTGTGTTCAGGCTGGTTTTGTCATGGGTTCTCTCAAGCAGTAGCCAGCACCTCGGAGATCAGGGTGCTGAGGACAGATTCCCCAGTCCCTTTCTCTGCAGCCTCAGCTGCAAGTGGCTGGGCTTTCTGACTTTACCAACCCCGGCCTCATCCTGCCACTCTAGGCACCCTTATGCTGGTCCTGGCCCTGTGCAGAGAAGCATCCTCTGCCCCCTCCACATAATGACCTCTGCCCCTTCACATCACACCCCCCACAGGAGTGTCCTCTGCCCCCCCCCCCCCCCATAGCATTGTCCTCTGGCCCCTTTAAACCCCCTTCTTCTTTCCCACAAACACAGCCGTGTCATACAGCTTAACCACTTGAGATCCGCGCTATGGTCGAAAGACGTCCACAGCGCGGCTCTCAAGTGCCGGGTGGACGTCCATAGATGACCTGCTGTTGTTCCCTGTGCGCGCCGCTGGGGGCGCGCAGCGGGGAAACAACGTGCCCGGCGCATCGCTCGGGAGCCGATGCGAGTGCCTGGCGGTCGCGATGTCCGCCAGACACTCGCGATCGTCGGTAACACAGCAGGACGTGGAGCTCTGTGTGTAAACACAGAGCTCCACGTGCTGTGAGGGAGAGAGGAGACCGATCTGTGTCCCTTTACATAGGGACACAGCATCGGTCACCTCCCCCAGTCAGTCCCCTCCCCCCACACAGTAAGAACACAAAGAGGGAATACATTTAACCCCTTCCTCACCCCCTAGTGTTAACCCCTTCACTGCCAGTCACATTTATACAGTAATTAGTGCATTTTTATAGCACTGATCGCTGTATAAATGTGAATGGTCCCAAAATTGTGTCAAAAGTGACAAAATAAATAAATAAATAAAAATAAAACACAATATAAATCTATCCCCCATTTCGTAGGCACTATAACTTTTGCGCAAACCAGTCGCTTATTGCGATTTTTTTTTTTTTTTTTTTTTACAAAAATACGTCGAAAAACACGTATCGGCCTTAACTGAGAAAAAAAATAGTTTTTAAAAAAAAAAAAAATTGGGATATTTATTATAGCAACAAGTAAAAAAAAATATACATTTTTTAAAATTGTCACTCTTTTTTTGTTTATAGCACAAAAAATAAAAACCGCAGAGCTGATCAAATACCACCAAAAGAAAGCTCTATTTGTGGGGAAAAAAGGACGCCAATTTTGTTCGGGAGCCACGTCGCACGAAACCGCGCGATTGTCAGTTAAAGCGACGCAGTGCCGGAAGCTGAAATTTCGCCTGGGAACGAAAGGGGGTTTATGTGCCCAGTAAGCAAGTGGTTAAAGGGGTTGTAAAGGCAGAAGGTTTTTTTATCTTAATGCATTCTATGCATTAGAATTTAAAAAAAACTTTCTGTGTGCAGCAGCCCCCCTAATACTTACCTGAGCCCCATCTCTGTCCAGCGATGTCCACAAGTGTCTTGGCCACCCGGGACTTCACTCCTGATTGGCTGAGACACAGCAGCGGAACCATGGGCTCAGTTAGCCAATCAGGAGGGAGAGGGGGTGGGGCCAAACAGCAGATCTGTGCCTGAATTGACACCGGGAGATACAGCTCGGCTTGTGGTTCCCCCACAGCAAGCAGCTTGCTGTGGGGGGCACTTAACAGGAGAGAGGGGCCAGGAGTGCAGAAGAGGCACCTTAGAAGAGAATTAGGGTTGCTCTGTTCAAATCCACTGCAACAGAGGAGGCAAGTATAACATGTTTGATATTTTAATATATAAAAAAACAAGACTTTGGTATCACGTTAATTCTCCTACCTACATAGGTGTACACAGGAGTATGCCCAGCTCTGGACAGAGGGTGTGAGCTGCTGGAGTTGACTTTCCCTAATACTAAGCTGGTGATTGGTTGCTAGGACTGTCCCATGTCCTAGCAACCAATCATCTGCCGGGTTACCCTTCGTTGTCCAACCAGAGCTGTGTAGCCTCATGCTCTCCTCTGAGGAAGGATGAGCGAGGAGGATGGCGCCAAAGTAGTGGAGGATCGGCAAAGCTGTGAAGTGTTTCCAATCTACCCGACACCCATCTGCGGGCGACGGGTTGCTGATCCCCAGGTTAGAAGCGGTCAGGCTCTTATTCTTGTCTGCGTGTGTGTGTGTGTGTGTGTGTGTGTGTGTGTGTGTGTGTGTGTGTGTGTGTGTGTGTGTGTGTGTGTGTGTGTGTGTGTGTGTGTGTGTGTGTGTGTTAGAGCTGCACGATTAATCTTGAAGAATCGAAACTGATCTTTTTCCCTTCCCGATCTTCAAAACAGCATGTCATGGTTCTCTAACAAGTGCAGAGAGTTCTCACAGCTGGATAAACAAAATCCAGGCAGCCTGCCAAGTTTTTTTAATACAACACACACACACACACACACACACACACACACACAATAAGTGGAAACAAAGTATCTTTTCATTCTTTTAACAAAGGAAAGGACTCCTGTAGATGAAGGAAGTTTAACCATTTAAAGAGGGGGATCACCCAAAAAAAATCTTTTTTGCATGACATTCAGCCAAGTTGTCAGAATGACAATCGGCTGTTTTTTTTGTTTCAGTGCCGTACATCCTGTATTTTCACCGCCGCTTCCGGGTATGTAATCCGGGTATGGGCGTTCCTAATTGATTGACATCCTTCCGACCGGCGCATACAGCGCGTCACGAGTTGCCGAAAGAAGCCGGACTGCGAGTCGGCTCTATACGGCGCCTGCGCACCGACGTTCGGCTTCTTTCTGCAACTCGTGACGCGATGTATGCGCCGGTCGGAAGGATGTCAATCAATTAGGAACGCCCAGTCCCGCACATTACATACCCGGAAGCGGCGGTGAAAATACGGTATGTACGGCACTGAAAAAAAAACAAAAAAAACAGCAGATTGTCATTCTGACAACTCGGCTGAATGTCATGTTAAAACATTTTTTTTTTTGGGTGAACCCCCGCTTTAAAGACCAAACCCTTTTTGACATTTGTTGCTTACAAGTAAAAAATAATTTCCAGCTAGAAAATCACTTGGAACACCCAAACATTAAATATATTTTTTTTTAGCAGAGACCCTAGAGAACAAAATGGTGGTTGTTGCAATATTTTATGTCACACAGTATTTGCGCAGCGGTTCTTCAAACGCATTTTTTTTTTTAAATAAATACACTTTAATGAATTAAAAAAAAACTAAACAGCAAAGTTAGCTCAATGTTTTTGTATATTGTGAAAGAAGATGTTACACCACGAGAATCGTGAGAAAATTGTGATCTTTATCCCAAAAAAACGCTATTCTCATTTTAGCCGGAATCCTGCAGCTCTAGTGTGTATGTATTATACACACACACACACACAGTATAATCTCTCCCTCCCTTCCTCATATACATACATACATATACACATATATAGATATATATATATATATATATATATATCTATATATCTATATATCACACACACACAATCTACATGTACATTGCTGATAAGATACACCTACCACAAGTGACTGAATTTCTTACCTATAACTTTCTAAGGCACATCCAAGCATGAGAAATGTCAGACCAACGGCTCCACTGAAAGATAATGCAACGAGTGCTGGAAGAGGAGAAAGAATATGAAATAAAGAAGAATAAAACAACAAAAAAAAAAAAAAAAAAAAAAAAGGAAAAATACATAGTTGTTTCCAGTGGTTACTAACCAGGTTTCATGTTCCATTCTTTGAAGAAAAAAAAAAAAAAAGGGATCTGACTGGTCACAATGGGCCATAACCAAGTTATTCAAACACTTCCGGTTCTTTTGTTTTCATTTTATAAATAGCCGTACTTGTGTCTCATTTGTATTATATCATTTTCTAACACAAGGACAGTGGGGAGGAATAGGATTTTTTTGGGACTCTCTCTAAAATCATTTCTTTTGGAGGACACAACACTGAGCCCTCTGGTGCCGATGTGTATAAATATTTTGTTTCTGATGCCATTTAACCACTTCAGCTCCGGAATATTTACCCCCGTTCATCATGACAATGCCATTTTTTTGTGATAACCGACACTGTACCCAAATAAAATTGATGCCCCACAAATAGAGCTTTCTTTTGGTGGTATTTGATCACCTCTGCTTTATTTTTTTTGCTATAACAAATAAAGAGGGAAAATTTAAAAAATAAAAAAAAAACAAAAAAAAAAAACACAAGAATTTTTTACTTTCTGCTACAAGGACATTCCAAATAATAATAAACAAATATGTTCATAAATTTAGCCCAATATGTATTCTACTACATATTTTTGGTAAAAAAAAAAAAAAATCCCAATAAGAGTATATTGATTGGTTTGCACAAAAGTTATAGCGTCTACAAGTTATGGGATGTTTTTATGGATTTTTTTGCGGCGGCGGAACTGACATTGCGGCAGACAAATCAGACACTGACATTTTTTTTATTTTTTTTGGAACCTGCGACACCAAGTTAGTGATGTCTACGTCGCAGGAGTGAGTGACATCATCGCGGCTCCAGCCAACCACAGCGCCGGAGCCACGATACCCAGAAGTATCCCCCGGGAGAGATGTCGGCCACCCGAGTGGTGTACGAGGACGGCTGCGGGGGCTTTGATCTGAGGCGAGTATTACATAATGAGCTAGTGTGCTATGCATACTAGCTCATTATGCCTTTGTCTTGCAGGTGTTTTTTTTCCCTTTGTAAAAGTGGGTTTACTTCCTCTTTAAAGCGGAGATTCACCTTAAAAAACATCAATGTACCGTTACATGCAGCATACTTGCGTCAGCTACAGTATGCCGGGTTTTTTTTCCGCTGTACTTACCGTTTAATCGTTAATTTTCTTTTCTTCCTCCCGCGGGGAATAGGCGTTCCTATGAAGAGGCGTAGATGATTGACGTGCGGCTAAGGCCCGTCACGCGTTCCGAAAATACCTGGACTAGGACTCGACTCTTCACGCCGCTATACGGTGCCTGCGCACAGACTAGGAGCTGACTGCGCAGGCGCCGTATATAGCCGAGACCTAGTCCGGCTATTTTAGGAACGCGTGACGGGCCTTAGCCGCACGTCAATCATCTACGCCTCTTCATAGGAACGCAGATTCCCCGTGGGAGTATGAAAAGAAAATGAACGATTAAACGGTAAGTACAGCAAAAAACAAAACAAAAAAACAGCATACTGTAGCTGACGCAAGTATGCTGGATGGGATATAATTGTTTTAGGGGGAACCTCCGCTTTAAACTCCAGGACATCACATGACACCCACCTAAGGTGAAGTGGTAAAAGTATATCCCCCCAAAAAACTGTGTTTGAAAAATTGCTGCACAGATACCATGTGACAAAAAAATTGCATGACCAAGATTTAATGTTGTGTGTGATGTTTGGGGGTTCTGAGTAATTTCTAGCAAAAAAAAATATTGGGCCAGATTCACAGAAGAAATACGCCGGAGTATCTACTGATACTCCGGCGTATTTTCAAATTTGCCGCGTCATATCTTAATTTGTGATTCTTAGCCTAGGTTCACACTGCTGCGAATTCAAAATCGCGGTAAAATGCGCGATTTTACCGCGATTTCGCGGGTGCGATTTTACCGCGATTTCGGCCGCAATTTAATGTAAATTGCGGCCCGAAATCGCAAAAAGTAGTACAGGAACTACTTTTTGAAATCGCAGATGCGGCGTCGCACTGATTAGGACAGTGCCATTGCCGACAATTGCCGCCGATTTGAGATGCGATTTGACATGTCAAATCACATCTCAAATCGTACCCAGTGTGAACCAGGGCACAAACAAGATACGACGGCATTTGGCTAAGATCCGACAGGCTTACGGCTTCGTACGCCTTCGGATCTTAGGCTGCAATACTTCGGCCGCCGCTGGGTGGAGTTTGCGTCGTTTTCCAGTGTCGGGTATGCAAATTAGCTTTTACGGCGATCCACGAAGGTACTCGCGTGCGTTACGTCGTCGCAAGTCGTTTTTTCCCGCCGCAAAGTTAAGCCTGCATTTTCATGGCTTAACTTTAGACCAGCCATGTTAAAGTATGGCCGTCGTTCCCGTGTCGAATTTCAATTTTTTTTTTTTTTCCTATGACGTCCGGGAATACGTTACGCACGTCGCCGTTCAAAAAACACGTCGGGGGGCCATAATTTCGCGCAAAGCACGGTGGGAAATTTCCAAACGGAGCATGCGCAAAACGTTCGGCGCGGACGGCTTTACGTTACACTGCCGTAAGTTTACACGCAAGTGCTTGGTGAATCATGCACTTGCGCTGAAAACTTGCGGCGGTGTAACGTAAAGATGACACGTTACGCTGCCGCAAATGTACCTGAATCTGGCCCATTGTTTTTAAGGAGAGAAATGTCAGAGTAGGTCTGACAGGGAAGTTGTTAATCACTTCCTGTAGGACGGAATTATTACCTCTTGTGGGTTTTCCTCTCTTCTGGAGACTGGAATGCAGAAACAGGAAGTGAGAAGAAATCCTCTGAGCTACACACCTGTTTTTTTTTTTTTTTTTTTGAGAACTTTGAACTATCTCAGGTGTTTACCGGGAAACAGGACACCACCTAGGAAATGTGCACCATGCAAATCCATGCAAGATCATTGTCATGGACATAGAGAGAAGCTAAAGTTTATGCTAATTATAATTTGTCTTTCCTTTTTTTTTTTTTTATTTAACCACTTAAGCCCCGGACCTTTATGCAGGTAAAGGAACTGGCCCCTTTTTGCGATTCGGCACTGCGTCGCTTTAACTGACACTTGCGCGGTCGTGAGACGTGGCTCCCAAACAAAATTGACGTCCTTTTTTCCCCACAAATTGAGCTTTCTTTTGGTGGTATTTGACCACCTCTGCTTTTTTTTTTTTTGCTCTATAAACAAAAATAGATCGATAATTTAAAAAAAAAAAAATAATATTTTTTACTTTTTGCTGTAATAAATATCCCCAAAAAATATATATAAAAAAAAAAGATTTTCTTCCTCAGTTTAGGCCGATACGTATTCATCTACATGTTTTTTGTAAAAAAATCGCAATAAGCATTTATTGATTGGTTTGTGCAAAAGTTACAGCGTCTACAAAATGGGGGGATAGTTTTATGGCATTTTTATTAATATTTTTTTTCTCTTTACTAGTTATCGATTTTTATCGCGACTGCGACATTATGGCGGACACATTTGACACTATTTTGGGACCATTGTCATTTTTACAGCGATCAGTGCTATAAAAATGAACCGATTACTGTGAAAATGACACTGGCAGTGAAGGGGTTAACCAGGAGGGGGCGCTGTAAGGGTTAAGTGTTTCCTAGGGAGTGATTACTACTGTGGGGGCGTGTCTTGGTGTGTGATGTCACTGATCGTCGTTCCCTATTGCAGGGAACAGACGATCAGTGGCAGTCACACTAGGAAGAATGGGGGGGGGAAGGTTTGTTTACACTCACCTCTCCCCGTTCTTCAGCTCTGTGAGCCGATCGCGGGATCGGGTCCCGCGGGCACGGTCACAGGACCAGGTTGCGAGCCCACCTCACGACCCGCGGCTGGGCTCTTAAAGGCCACGTACAGGTACGTGGATGTGCCCAGCCGTGCCCTTCTGCCGACGTTTATCGGCGTGAAGGGGTCCTCAAGCGGTTAATAAAACCTTTTCATTACAGAACTTATTTAGTCATGGTCGGGTCTCTTTGGGTCGCTATGCAATGCAGGCAGATCATGGCTGGTGGGAGGGTCCAGCAGGAGGTGTACAAAGCTTCCTGATATCATCACTGCACCCGGCCTCAGTCCTCCTCAAGAGCTCTCAGTCCTGATGCAGGCAGTGGGAGGAGTTATGCAAATGTCAAAGTGTCCTGACAGGTGGATGTCAGTCTGGAGGGGGGGGGGGTGTTCCCAGGCAGGCTGCGTTTGCCCTAAATAACGCCCACATGTGATGCTGAGTGCCATGCTTGAAACTTTTTTTTTTTTTTACATTTTGGATAGCATGGAGATGGATTGGGCCCCCTGCCAGGTTTTTATTGCTGTCTGTGTCCCCTTTAGGGAGATTTCCCCTCTCTAGTTATCCCGTTTACCATTATAATCAAAAATCCTAAATTTTTGGTTGTCACCAGAACAGGAACAGAGAAGAAATCATTCACTGGGGACACCGGTTCTGTTAATCCCTCACTTTCTGTTTTGGCTCTGGGACAGGAAGTGAAAGGAAATCTCCCCCAAATGGAACAAATCTGACAGGGGTTAGAACCCTCCCTTACTATATCCAAAATGGGAATAGAGGAGACATTTTCCAGTAGGGACACCCACATCTGGGGATTCCATCAGTTTGGAGGGATTTTCTCTCACTTCCTGTTTTGGCTATGGGACAGGAAGTAGAGGGAAGTCTCCACAATGGGACACAGATGACGAATAGAATCTGACGGGGGTTATAACTAGAGGTCGGCCGATATATCGGCCGATATTTGGCCGTTTTGGAGAAATCGGCATCAGCCAATTTTTATCCGAATGAGGCAGATATTTTACATGGCCGCTAGCGGTGCCGCGATCACAGCATCAGGAAAGACCGCGGCTTCGGCCTAGCTCCGGAGCCGCGGCCATCTTGGTACACCCAGCACGGCGGCCCTCCTCTCTATTTACGCCCACAGAGGAGAAGGGGCCCCGCGCTCGTGGGACACACACCACTCTCTGGTGTCTGCAGCAGGGGGGGTGTCTATACTGGAGGGAGAGGGGGTCTGTACTAAGGGGGGGGGGGGGGGTGACACCATTTTTTTTGCGCCAGTGCCAATTAGTGCCACTTGCCATCCAGTGCCATCTGCCAGTGGCAATACCAGTGCCACCATCCAGTGCCAATTAGTGCCACCTTCCATCCAGTGCCATCTGCCAATGCCACCTGCCAGTGCCACCTGCCAGTGCGATCCAGTGCCACCTAAAGCCATCAGTGCCACCTGCCCATGCCAAACAGTGCCACCTGCCAGTGCCAATTAGTGCCACCTGCCAGTGTCACCTGTTAGTGCCACCTGCCAGTGCCAACCAGTGACACCTGCTAGTGTCAATTAGTGCCACCTGCCAGTACCATCTTTCAGTGCCATCCAGTGCAACCTGCCAGTGCCAAAAAGTGCCACTTGCTATCCAGTGCCATCTGACAGTGGCAATACCAGTGCCACCATCCAGTGACAATAAGTGCCACCTTCCATCCAGTGCCACCTACCAGTGCCAACAAAGCCATCAGTGCCACCTGCCCATGCCAACCAGTGCCACCTGCCAGTGCCAATTAGTGACACTTGCCAGTGTCACCTGTTAGTGCCACCTGCCAATCAGTGACACCTAAAAAAGAAAAAAAAAGAAAAAGAAAAAAGAAAAAAACAGTGCAGCGCTAGTGAGTGATATTGTGCTCATATAAATTATAAATTAATAATAAACAAAAAAGTCATTCCGGAATAAACTGAAAATTTAGCCAGAATAAGAAAAAAACATAAAAATGTAGATGGATATATGAAGAAAAAGTCTTAAAAAGCCACGAAACAAAGTTCATATGACTCTATCCAGTGATTTTCCTTGTGAAAGAAAAGTGGATTGTGCAGACAATGTGAAAGACTCTTGATTGATGTGAGGTAAGCTGTCACCAATACACCCGTGAGGAAGGATAAGATTGCCTGCTTACCAGATGAAAAGACTGTTTTGCATCAGTCTAATAGGGCCTGTGGGAAGTCTGGTCTCCCAATACCTTAGCCGTCAAGATAACCACGGTATAGCTCAGCATACAATCCGAAGAGTCATAAACCAAAAAAAGAAGAAGGACCTCTCATAGCGTATAACGTATGAAAATAGAAGAGGGTTTAATAAAAATTGCACTTACAATTAGGCAATATAAATACAGCATGGATAGCAAAACGTCTCCGATCTCTTGTTCCGATGCTTCTCGCTACTCGGTCAGGAAAACACAGCCGGCGTTCAGGACGGAACGCGATGACGTCACGGCACCCTACGATCGTTTCGTCGCTAATGGACTTCAACGGGGGAGTACATCCGGCTTACTCCCCTGTTGAAGTCCATTAGCGACGAAACGATCGTAGGGTGCCGTGACGTCATCGCGTTCCGTCCTGAACGCCGGCTGTGTTTTCCTGACCGAGTAGCGAGAAGCATCGGAACAAGAGATCGGAGACGTTTTGCTATCCATGCTGTATTTATATTGCCTAATTGTAAGTGCAATTTTTATTAAACCCTCTTCTATTTTCAAACGTTATACGCTATGAGAGGTCCTTCTTCTCTTTTTTTTGGTTTATGACTCTTCGGATTGTATGCTGAGCTATACCGTGGTTATCTTGACGGCTAAGGTATTGGGAGACCAGACTTCCCACAGGCCCTATTAGACTGATGCAAAACAGTCTTTTCATCTGGTAAGCAGGCAATCTTATCCTTCCTCACGGGTGTATTGGTGACAGCTTACCTCACATCAATCAAGAGTCTTTCACATTGTCTGCACAATCCACTTTTCTTTCACAAGGAAAATCACTGGATAGAGTCATATGAACTTTGTTTCGTGGCTTTTTAAGACTTTTTCTTCATATATCCATCTACATTTTTATGTTTTTTCTTATTCTGGCTAAATTTTCAGTTTATTCCGGAATGACTTTTTTGTTTATTATTAATTTATATGAGCACAATATCACTCACTAGCGCTGCACTGTTTTTTTCTTTTTTATGTTACCAAGTTGTTGTACACAATTTAGTGCTAGCAGCTATTTACATTTATATTTCAATATTTAATTTAGCGCAGCGTCAACCTTTTGGTTTTTCTTTAAATCAGTGACACCTGCCAGTGCCAATTAGCGCCACTTGCCAGTGTCACCTGTTAGTGCCACCTGCCAATCAGTGACACCTGCCAGTACCATCTTTCAGTGCAACCTGCCAGTGCCAATAAGTGCCTTCTGCTAGTGCCATCTTCCAGTGCCATGAGCCAGTGCCACCAAAAAAAATAAAAATAAAAATCGGCCTAAAATATCGGCATCATATATCGGCCGCCCAGATTTCTAAATATCGGCATCGGCCAGAGGAAAACCCATATTGGTCGACCTCTAGTTATAACCCTCCCTTACTCTATCCAAAAAAAATAAGACAGGAAAAGAGGGGACATTTTCCAATAGGGACACTAACATCTGGGGATTCCATCAGTTTGGAGGGATTTCCTCTCACTTGCTGTTGCGGGTTTGGGACAGGAAGTGAAGAGAAATCTCCCAAATAGGAAACAGATGGCAGAAAAAAAAAGGAATAAAAAGGGGAAATCATCCAATGGGGACACTGGTTCTGGTGACAACTAGGAACACCACCACTTTCAAGGGATTTCCTCTCACTTCCTGTTTTGGCTATGGGACAGGAAGTAAAGGAAAATCTACCTCATGGGACACTGATTGCACAAAAAAAAAACTAAAAAACAAATAAAAATAAAAAGGAGGCAAAAATCATACAATGGGGGACATCGGTTGTGGTGACAACCATGGATTTCCTCACTTTGGAGGGACTTCCTGTTTTGGCTATGGGACAGGAAGTGAAGGGAAATCTTTACCTGCTCATGTCCTGCAGGCACGCATATAAGACATGCAATTTGTTTTTCTGCAGATGATTGCTCAGCGGGCCTGTCATCACCTGGACAGTGTGTGATAACAGAGTGCTGTGTGTGAGGAGTCTCTATGCTGTATGAAGGGGGAGAGCACAATCCTATGTGGAATAATGGAGGCGCTTGTCCTATAGGAGAGTTGTCCTGAGTGGAGGGCAGTGCAGTCTTCCCGGGACACATTACCTTTTATCCCCGCCATGTTGCAGCCGCCTCTCTCTGTTTACACTTCCAGCTTCCTGACACCCAGCGCCAGGCGCCGGAAACAGGAAGAGCCGCCGCCGCTTACCTCAACGCAGCCATCTGATTGGACCGCCAAACCTCTTCCCGTCACGCAGATTGGTCAAGTCACCCTGTCACTTAAGTGCAACCGGCAGCTGATTGGGAAGACTGTCGCTCCGCCCTCCCCCTATGTTGTTGCTGCCACGGCCAGGCAGATTATCAGGGTCTGCAAGCCTACTGGCCAAGTGGGGTGGAGCTGTAGGCGTTCTGATTGGACAGGGCGACCGGTGCTCAGCCGCTATTGGTCGCTTCGCTGTCTGTCAGGAAACACAAAGAGCTTGTGGTGTTTTGTGATATGGATTCACCACATGACTTGTGTGTCACCTCACCTGAGGAATGTGATATGACTGAGAGGAGTGTACCTGTGTGAGAGTCAGAAACTAAAGTGAAAAAATAATAATAAATAATAAAAAAAGAAAATGCCTGTAGTATTATTTATTTGGCTGTATTGTGGCAGCAGAATAACCACTTCTATTCCGGGCCAATTCCAGCACTCCTCTCCTACATGTAAAAACCATCATTTTTTTGCAAGAAAATTACTCAGAACTAAGGATGAGCTCCGGCGTGTTCGCATAGAACACGTGCAGAGCCCGCCAGCAAGTCGGCACCTGCGCTGCGCTAATCACAGCCAGGCAGACATTGTCCCGATGCTCGGCTGCAGAGATCGGGAAATGTCTGCCTGGCTGTGATTAGCGCAGCGCAGGTGCTGACTTCCTGGTGGGCTCTGCACGTGTTCTATGCGAACACGCCGGAGCTCATCCTTACTCAGAACCCCCCCAAACATTATATGAAAGAAACTGTGAGGAAAATTGGTGCCAACCCGGACAGTACGGGATTTGAATGGTGGGATGGTGTGGGATCGTTTTTCAGGGGTTGGGCTTGGCCCCCTTAGTTTCAGTGAAGGGAATTCTTAAGGCGTCATCATAACCAGACATTTTGGACAATTTTATGCTCCCAACTTTGTGGGAACAGTTTGGGGACGGCCCCTTCAATTTTTAAAGGTGATATGTTGGGTATTAAAGTGGAGGTTCACCCGAAAAGTACATTTTTAAACCTTAGATTGATGCTCATTTTGTCAAGGGGAATCGGGTAGTTTTTTTAAAATCGAAGCAGTACTTACCGTTTTAGAGAGCGATCTTCTCCGCCGCTTCCGGGTATGGGCTGCGGGACTGGGCGTTCCTATTTGATTGACAGGCTTCCAACGGTCGCATACATCGCGTCACGATTTTCCGAAAGTAGCCGAACGTCGGTGCGCAGGCGCCGTATAGAGCCGCACCGATGTTAGGCTTCTTTCGGCTACTCGTGACGCGATGTATGCGACAGTCGGAAGCGTGTCCATTCCAGACCCTTTGGGGGCTTCCAGATTCTGATAACCCCCCCTACCTGCATGACACAACATCCACCAGCCAGGGTAAGATGGGGACGTGATGCTTTGGGGTGGCGGAGGGGGGGTAGAACCCGTGGGTGCTGGTATGGACTGAGGGGGGGGGGCACTATTTTTTTTTTCGCTTTTTCTTTTTTTCCAATTGCCGGGTGCCAGCAATTGCAACCGTGAGTTAATTTAAATGTGATTTGACTCTTTTTTTCTTTATAAATTTCATTTTTGCTGCAGAATGTTCTATACATGGTACACATGCCCCACTTTACAGGCAGACTAAGGGGACCCCCCAGTCACTATATTTAGAGGAATTGTTCGTTTTTATTGTTGCACTTTAGGCTCCATTCACATCTAGGCAGACAAATTCGCAGCGTTTTGTCCCGCGAATTGCGGCGGCAAATAGCAGCGTTTTGTACCGCGATTTGCTGCAACAAAACGCCGCGATTGTCCGCCTAGATGTGCCCCTCTATGGAGATGGTTCCCGAACGCCGAAAGCCACCTGAAAAAAAGGTCCGGGACCTTTTTTCAGGCGGCAGGCGTTCGGCGTGGAGATGTGAACCATCTCCATAGAGGGCAATGTCTTTTCATCCCTCTGGCGGCAGCGGCGTCGCACTACAGGCGACAAAACGCCTAGATGTGAATGGGGACTTAGGCATCATTAGAATCACTGCTCCTGAAAAACTTTAAAATTGGCAAATTTTTGTGAAGGAGGGGGGTGTCCCTGAATGGCAGTTTGGAACATGTGGTCACCCTACTCCTTCTCCCTCCTCCTTCCCTCTCCCTCCTCCTTCTCCTTCCCTCTCCCTACTGCGATTTTTTTTTTTTTTTTACGAAAAATATATAGAAGAATACGTATCGGCCTAAACTGAGGGAAAAAATGTTTTTTTATATATTTTTGGGGGATATTTATTATAGCAAAAAGTAAAAAATATATTTTTTTTTTCAAAATTGTCGCTCTATTTTTGTTTATAGCGCAAAAAAAATAAAAACCGCAGAGGGGATCAAATACCACCAAAATAAAGCTCTATTTGTGGGGGAAAAAAGGACGGCAATTTTGAAAGTGGAAGGATTTACATATTTCCCGACCAGGCCATTTTTTGCAATTTAACTGACAATTACGCGGTCGTGCAACGCGGTACACAAACAAAATGATATGCATTCTGCTACAGGGTCACAGTCCTGCTAAAAATCAAAATCGCCACCATTACTAGTAAAAAAATAAATAAAAATTATAACAATGCCATAAATCTATGCCCAATCTATATACGCTTATTGCGATTTTCGGTAAAAAAATCGCAATAAGCATATATTGATTGGTTTGCGCAAAAGTTATAGCATCTACAAAATAGGGGATAGTTTTATGGCATTTTTATTAATATTTTTTCTCTTTTTACTAGTTATCGACTTTTATCGTGACTGCGACATTATGGCGGACACATCGGAAACTTTTGACACTATTTTGGGACCATTGTCATTTTTACAGCGAGCAGTGCTATAAAAAAAGCACCGATTACTGTGAAAATGACACTGGCAGTGAAGGGGTTAACCTGTAGGGGGCACTGTACGGATTAAGTGTTTCCTAGGGAGTGATTACTACTGGGGGGGGGGGGGCGTGTCTTGGTGTGTGATGTCCCTGATCGTCGTTCCCTATGACAGGGAACAGACGATCAGTGGCAGTCACACTAGGAAGAATGGGGGAAGGCTTGTTTATACTTACCTCTCCCCCTTCTTCAGCTCTGTGAGCCGGTCGCGGGACACCTTTTGATGTTATTTTTGGACCATTGTCATTTATACAGCGATCAGTGCTATAAAAATGCGCTGATTACTGTGTAAATGTGACTGTCAGGGAAGGGGTTAAGTGTGTCCTAGGGAGTGATTCTAACTGTGTGGGGGGTTGGGCTACCTGTGACATGACAGTGATCACTGCTCGCGATGACAGGAAGCAGTAGATCTCTGTCCTGTCACAAGTCAGAACAGGGAAATGCCTTGTTTACACAGAGGCATCTCCCTGTTCATCAAGTCAGCGGGTCTCACGGTCACGGAGCTTGCGGCGGGCGCACGCACGTGCCCGCACGGCGAGATTTTTAAAGCACTTATATGTGGTTAAAGTAATGCAGTGCCATATCCCCAAATAATTGAACGATCATGAAGGGGGGGGGGGGTAAAACCTTCCAGGGGCTGAAGTAGTAGATTTATATAAAGTTCAGATCCTAATTTGGATAACCTGGTGGGGGGGGGGGGTAAGTCAGCTGAGGCTCTTTACCACATCATCAGCCGTGTCCAATCACGGGTGATCACAATGTAAATAGGAAGAGCCGTTGATCGGCTCTTCCTCACTCGCGTCTGACAGACACGAGTAGACGAGAGCTGATTGTTTATCAGCGCAGTCCCCCCCCTCGGATGCCCACACTGGACCACCAGGGAAGGGGGCAATAATAAAATAAATACAATAAAAAAAATGAGAATAGATGCCAATCAGTGCCCACAAATGGGCACTGACTGGCACAATATGGGATCAACAAGTGATGCCCAGCAATGCCATCAGTGCCACCCCCCAGTGTCCAACAGTGCCACCCCTCAGTGCCCATCCATGCCCAGTGCCCACCTATTAGTGCCCATCTGTGCCACCCATAAGTACCCATCAGTGCCGCCCATGAGTGCCCATCAGTGCCACCTATGAGTGCCCAGTGCCGCCTATGAGTGCCCATCAGTGCCGCCTATGAGTGCCCATCAGTGCCGCATACCAGTGCCGCCTATCAGTGTCCATCAGTGCCGCCTATTAGTGTCCATCAGTGCCACCTCATCGGTGCCCATCAGTGCCGCCAAATCAGTGCCCATAATCAAAGTAGAAAACTTACTTATTTACAAAAAATTAACAGAAAACCATAAAAACTAAATTTTTTTTCAAAATGTTCTGTGTTTTTTTTAATTGTTGCACAAAAAATAAAAATCGCAGAGATGATCAAATACCACCAAAAGAAAGCTCTATTTGTGGGAAAAACATGATAAAAAAATTGTTTAGGTACAGTGTAGCATGACCGCGTAATTGTCATTCAAATTTCGACAGCGCTGAAAATTGGCTTGGGCAGGAAGGTGCGTAAGTGCCTGGTATGGAACAACCAGCTATAAACAGGTTAAAAAAAATGCAAACCGAGGCTAAAATGATGGATGCGGGTCCATTGAATTATATTACATTAGCGGGGGAAAAAAAGGCACAAAAAAGCATTGATCTGAACATGTTCCATAGGAAGCCATGTTAAAAAATAGGGTTGTCCCGATACCACTTTTTTAGGACTGAGTACAAGTACCGATACTTTTTCATGTACTCGCCGATACCGAATACCGATACTTTTTTTTAAATGTGTCCCCAAATGCAGCCATGTCCCCCCACATATGCAGCCATGTCCCCAAACATATGCAGCCATGTCCCCAAACATATCCAGCCATGTCCCCAAACATATCCAGCCATGTCCCCAAACATATTGCAGCCATGTCCCCAAACATATTGCAGCCATGTCCCCAAACATATTGCAGCCATGTCCCCAAACATATTGCAGCCATGTCCCCAAACATATGCAGCCATGTCCCCAAACGTATTGCAGCCATGTCCCCAAACATATTGCAGCCATGTCCCCAAACATATTGCAGCCATGTCCCCAAACATATGCAGCCATGTCCCCAAACATATGCAGCCATGTCCCCAAACATATTGCGGCCATGTCCCCCCACATGCAGCCATGTCCCCCGTACCTAAATGATGCCGCCGCGTTAATCACCGCGTGGGGAACATTACAGTCAGCTTTCGTTTGAATAAGCTGTTTTCCCTGCCGCGCTGTGTATAGAGACACTCCCCCTTGCTCGCGATTGGACAGATCCGTCCAATCCCGAGCAATGGGGAGTGTCTATGCGCGGCGGGGAAAACAGATATTCAAACGAAAGCTGACTCTAATGTTCCCCGCGCGGTGATTAACGCGGCGGCGGCTTTGCGATATACGACGGCGGCGGCAAGTATTCTATTTAGGCATCGGGGGTATGTGCGGGAGTACAAGTACTCCCGCAAATACTCGGTATCGGTCCCAATACCGATACTGGTATCGGGACAACCCTATTAAAAAATGTCCCTGCCTTTCTGCAAAATGCATCAAAAAAGGCATGAGTGCGAATGGAGCCTGACCGGACGTGTGGCATAAAAATGCATAAAGAGGCTTTTGTAAGAAAAGAAAACGCATGTTTAATTGCTTCAAACCACAAACAAGCATGAAAATAATTTTCTCCTTAAAAATATTAAACAGTTACATTGTTACTTTTTTTTTTTTTTTTTTTTTTGCGTTGATGATGAAATCATTTTATTAAGAGTTCAAATTTGGAAACTTTATTACACAAACGCTAAAGCCGCGGAACCACGGCGAAGAGCCGAAGTGGAGAAAAGGATACAACACACGGATCGTTCTTGTTTTATTATATAGGTCCAGAACACACAAGAAATATCTACAAACAGAAAATGAGAAACTTAACAAATCACAGAATAAGTATTCACAGTCCAAGTAAATATGATAAGCAATGTCTTTTTTGTTTTTTTTTTGTTCAATGCTCATTGGTTGAGCTCTTCATTTGCGTTTATCGAGACGCTCGTATGGTTTTTTTATCTCCTATGTTATATTAGTTGGGGGGCGGGGGGGGTTGCATATGAAAAGTAAAAAATACCTGCCACCTCTTTGAAGGTTTTACAGTTACCTAAATATTAAATAGAATATAAACCCAACAAAAGTCATGATAGGGATCTATTTATAAAAAATCGGAGACATTCACACGGCTGTCACACACACAATCCCCATATTTTGTCCTATTATGTTTCGTCAGCGCCATCTAGTGGCCATAATGCAGTATTTTTCTGAAACTATTAATATTATTATTATTATATAGGATTTATACAGCGCCAACAGTTTGCGCAGCGCTTTACAACGTTAGGGCAAACAGTAGAGATACAATACGATTCGATACAGGAGGGATCAGAGGGCCCTGCTCGTTAGAGCTTACAATCTAGAGGTAGTTCAATTAGGAAAATACCGCATTAGGCCACTAGATGGAGCTGACAATCAAAGGAAATTGTCGTACAGGAATTGTTACTGATGTGTGAATTTTTTTATACATAGACCCCCTTTAAGAGGTACTGTACATATAAATAAAATAAAAAAAAAACACAAGGGAAACAGAGAAAAAAAAAACATTTAAAAAAAGTAAACAAAATGATTGTCTTTGGGACTCGAATTTGTGGATATGTCCCGATAAAAAAAAAAAAAAAACTTTTACTTTCCGGATTAGTTGCAATGGGGCTCATTTAAATGTTGTGCAATAACAAAATATTTATGTTAAGAATAATAAGAGTTAATTTTATCTTGCTCTAAATTGATTTATTGGACTTATACTCAAATGTTAAACAGTTCTATAGATAAATAAAGAGTATTAGAAAAGCTAAAATACCCTCGCCTGGAGAAAATGCTTCTCTGGTCACCCTTTTGTTCCTGTAAGGCAGTGTTTCTCAATTCCAGTCCTCAGGCCCCCCCAACAGGTCAGGTTTTCAGGATTTCCATTATTTTGCACAGGTGATTTGATCAGTTTCACTGCCTTAGTAATCACCACAGCCTTTTCATCTGAGGGTAATCCTGAAAACCTGACCTGTTGGGGGGGCCTGAGGACTGGAATTGAGAAACACTGCTGTAAGGTGAGCCAAAGACTAGGCCTTTGGTCACGTGATCTCGACTCCCGTCCAATGGAAGTCATGTGACTACATGCCTAGGCCTTTGGTCACGTGATCTCGACTCCCGTTCAATGGAAGTCATGTGACTACATGCCTAGGCCTTTGGTCACGTGATCTCGACTCCTGTTCAATGGAAGTCATGTGACTACATGCCTAGGCCTTTGGTCACGTGATCTCGACTCCCGTTCAATGGAAGTCATGTGACTACATGCCTAGGCCTTTGGTCACGTGATCTCGACTCCCGTTCAATGGAAGTCATGTGACTACATGCCTAGGCCTTTGGTCATGTGATCTCTACTCCTATTCAAGGGAAGTCATGTGACTACATGCCTAGGCCTTTGGTCACTTGATCTCGACTCCCGTTCAATGGAAGTCATGTGACTACATGCCTAGGCCTTTGGGCACGTGATCTCGACTCCCGTTCAATGGAAGTCATGTGACTACATGCCTAGGCTTTTGGTCACGTGATCTCTACTCCCGTCCAATGGAAGTCATGTGACTGCATGCCTAGGCCTTTGGTCACGTGATCTCTACTCCCGTTCAATGGAAGTCATGTGACTACATGCCTAGGCCTTTGGTCACTTGATCTCTACTCCCGTTCAATGGAAGTCATGTGACTACATGCCTAGGCCTTTGGTCACGTAATCTCGACTCCCGTTCAATGGAAATCATTTGACTACATGCCTAGGCCTTTGGTCACGTGATCTCTACTCCCGTCCAATGGAAGTCATGTGACTACATGCCTAGGCCTTTGGTCACGTGATCTCTACTCCCGTCCAATGGAAGTCATGTGACTGCATGACTAGGCCTTTGGTCACGTGATCTCTACTCCCGTTCAATGGAAGTCATGTGACTACATGCCTAGGCCTTTGGTCACGTGATCTCTACTCCCGTTCAAGGGAAGTCATTTGACTACATGCCTAGGCCTTTGGTCACGTGTCCTCGACTCCCGTTCAAGGGAAGTCATTTGACTACATGCCTAGGCCTTTGGTCACGTGATCTCGACTCCCGTTCAATGGAAGTCATGTGACTACATGCCTAGGCCTTTGGTCACGTGATCTCTACTCCCGTTAAAGGGAAGTCATTTGACTACATGCCTAGGCCTTTGGTCACGTGATCTCTACTCCCGTTCAATGGAAGTCATGTGACTACATGCCTAGGCCTTTGGTCACGTGATCTCTACTCCCGTTCAATGGAAGTCATGTGACTACATGCCTAGGCCTTTGGTCACGTGATCTCTACTCCCGTTCAATGGAAGTCATGTGACTACATGCCTAGGCCTTTGTTTACATGAGAAGTGGAACGGCGTGAGTGAGGCTTTGTTTGTAAACAAAGTACCTTGGGAATGGAAGCATGCACATGCTTAGAGGCAAAGTTAGGATTCTGTCCGGGAGTGTTCCCGAATGTGAAAGTATATCAGAGCCATGGGTCTGAACTCATTATTGTTCATTGAGCTTACACAAAGAAAATTACCTGCTCTCCCCCCCTACGCGTTACGTCCCAGCGATTGAACAAGCAAGCCTGGGCACTCCATCCTGGAAGGAAGGGAAGAGGGTCACATGATCCTCATATACAGAAGTACAGGGTGTTTCCTGTGGCTCAGACAGACAAATGAAGCATCGGGGGGAGGTGGGTGGAATGTGGACATTCTGTCTCTTTGCCAAAAAACTCAAGAAGGAGATCTTGGATTACTGACTAGAAGGCTGCCAGTGGTCGGTCCCCTTGCTACACAGATATACAATATCCTATATTCATTTTCCATTTAAAAAACAGAGCATGGCGTTTCACTATGTGTCAGCTTATGCCAGGGAACTTCAAACTACGGCCCTCCACCTGTTGCGGAACTACATGTCCAATGAGGCATTATAAAACAAGACCAGTCACCCTGCACAAGAAGAGAGAGCAAAGCTGTGGGAAGGACTCAGCAGGCTCCACCCACTACAGGAACTACATGAGGGGGCAGAGACAAGACCAGTCACCCTGCATAAGGAGAGAGAGCAGAGCTGTGGGAGAGGCTCATCAAGCTCCACCCACTACAGGCTGCCTGCAGGAACTACATGAGGGGGTGGAGAATAGACCAGTCACCCTGCACGAGGAGAGAAAGAGCAGAGCTGTGGGAGCGGCTCAGCAGGCTCCACCCACTACAGGCTGCCTGCAGGAACTACATGAGGGGGCAGAGACAAGACCAGTCACCCTGCACAAGGAGAGAGAGCAGAGCTGTGGGAGGGGCTCATCAGGCTCCACCCACTACAGGCTGCCTGCAGGAACTACATGAGGGGGCAGAGACATGACCAGTTACCCTGCACAAGGAGAGGGAACAGAGCTGTGGGAGGAGTTCAGCAGGCTCAACCCACTACAGGCTGCCTGCAGGAACTACACATCCAATGTGGCATTGCAAAACTCTGAGATTCAAAGGCATGACTCGGCATGATGGAAATTGTAGTTCCTAAACAACTGGAGGGCCACAGTTTTGAAGACCCGTGGCTTATGCAACCTGGCCAAAGATAACGAGGAAAAAAAAAAAAGGAGGCACATATAATCGTTTTGAGATTGGGGTCTATTTATAATTATTCCTCAAGCATTCACACAACCGTCACAAAATATCCATGTATTGTATCTAATATGTTTATTTCTCGTGATGGTGAGCTCCATCTAGTGGCCATGTTTCCAAATTTTACTGAAATACCTCAATCAGAAAAATACAGAATTATGGCCACTAGAGGGAGCTGCCAAGCATATTAGACAGATTATGGGGATTATTTATGAATGCTGTGCAAATGCTTGAGCACATTTTTTTTTCTAGACACCATTGTGTTAGGTTGTGTTTAAAGGCCAAGTCCACCCAAAACTGATATTAATTTTTTTTTTTGTAATTACTGGTCAGTCGAGTCATGTGCTGGCCTCTTTTAGGGACTTTAGCGGTAAAATATTCCCACCGCTAACTAGAAATCTAAATCCCGAAAGGACAACATTTAGTTTTATAAAGCATTGTGTATCAAAAACTACTACTATACTTTCTTTTTTAATTACAAAATACTGTTGCCACCTTCTTTATCCCCTCTTGCAGCTCAGCACTGCGGATCTCCCCCCACCCTATTTTTATCCATTTCCTGTCTACGTGCACTTGCTGCGCTGTTGGTTGCACACCATTGTTTTCGAACGGCTCCCTGAGGCTGCATTCACACCTGAGCGTCTCGTTGTTGAGCGTTTTTTTATTACTTTTTTTTTAGAGCGTTTTTGAGCTTTGGTGTTTATTAAATTAGTCAACAGAGAAAAATATCATCGGTTTCATCATTGGTTGCTATGTTTTTCAGCTTTTTCGTCCGCTTTTATTCATTATTTATTTGTTATTATTTATTTATACTTTTTTTTGTAAGGCTTTAAGGTTGGGTTCACAGGTAGTGCGGACGCAGCTCGCGGCTCACAGCTCAAACCCGCATCCAATTTACATAAGCCTCAAGGATTTAGGGGGTTATTTTTTATTTATTTTATTTGAAAGGTTAGGGGTTAAAGTGTTGCTAAACCCCAGGAGCCTGCACTTACTATGTGCCCGATTCACAAAAGAGATACGACGGCGTATCTCCTGATACGCCGTCGTATCTGTTTCTATCTATGCGACTGATTCATAGAATCAGTTACGCATAGATAGCCCTAAGATCCGACAGGTGTAATTGTTTTACACTGTAGGATCTTAGGATGCAGTACCGCGGCCGCCGCGGTAGGGAAAAGTTTGCGTCGTAAACCAGCGTCGGGTATGCAAATTAGGAGTTACGGCGATCCACGACGGATTTTCGCGTTCGCTACGTCGTCGGTAGTCAAGTTTCCCGTCGCAAAGTTAGTCGTTATTTGACCTGCCTTAACTTTACACAGCAATCGTATTGCTGTATAAAGTATGGCCGTCGTTCCCGCGTCGAAATTTAAAAATGAACGTCGTTTGCGTAAGCCGTCCGGGAATACGGAATTACGCTACGCGCGTCGTCGTTCGAAAAAAATTACATCACTGCGCACAAAGCACGACGGGAATTGCGAAACGGAGCATGCGCAGTAGGTCCGGTGCGGGAGCGCGCCTAATTTAAATGGCACACGCCCATTTAAATTACGCGGGCTTACGCCGGAGGCTGCCAGCGTAGGTTTTCATTGCAAGCGCTCTGTGAATCAGGCACTTGCGATGAAAACTTGCGATACGTTACACCGCCGCAATTCTACGTGAATCTGGCCCTTAATCTGGTCTCCCACAGTACACAGAAAACTGCAATTATTCTAATAAATACAAACTGCGAAATACCTCTTCTCATCAGCAGTATATAGCAGTCTTGTGACTTCTATCAGTGTCTGGTTAAAGCTTGTAGAAGGAGATTTAATTGTCCACTTACTGTCCTATGAGGTGGCAGGAACCCCTGACCCTCTGTCCAGGCAGTGCTGATTGGCCCTGTGCTGATCACATGCACCCTCCCAAGAAAATAAAAAACTCTCTAGCAATACACACCAAACTGAGCATGTGCAGAGTGCCTCCAAGGCTCTGTACTCCAGGAGATGGATTGGGGACAGTAAAAGAAGGGGAGGATCAGAGAGGACAGGATCAAACAGCCTTTTTTACACAACCCCTTAGGTTCCACAGTGAGCATAACAAGCATGCTTTACTGCAGATACAGACTGATTTTACCGTTGAGGGTTTAGTAACACTTTAAGGTTAGGGGTTAAGATTAGTGTTAAGGGTAGGGTTTAAAATTAGGGTTAGGGTTTTTTACTTGAACATTTTCGTTTATTAGGATTTATTTTTAATTATGTATTGCATTTGTGCAGAAAAACATTCAAAAACGCACAAAAAAACGCAGTAAAATGTGTGTGAATGGGGCCCTAGAGTGACAACGGTGGGCCTTGGCTGAGCATTGCATTTATAGTGACAAGGTGACAACACAGGTGCAAACTTGGGTGACAGTTGTCACTCATAACAAACAGTATTTGAACAAAGGCCTGCAAGACCCATCACCCTGCACAAAAGAGAGAGAGAGAGAGAGAGCAGAGCGGTGGGAGGGGCCCAGCAGACTCCACCCTCTACAGGCTGCCTGCAGGAACTACAGGAGGGGGCGGAGACTAGACCAGTCACCCTGCACAAAGAGAGAGCAGAGCTGTGGGAGGGGCCAGCAGGTTCCACCCACTACAGGCTGCCTACAGTGGTGTAGCGTGGGTTGTCAGCGCCTGGGGCGAGGCAAGTAATTTGCGCCCCCCCCCCCCAAACTATGGACTTGCCTATTTTCAGCCAGCTCCAGTCTGGTCACATGATCCACTGTGTGAGACAGCGGTGGCTGTAGGGAAGAGGAGAGTGTGCTTGATAATGACCGTTAAAGCCTGGAGTGGTCACATCATGCATATGTTCCTATGTCCCATCTGTTGTTGGTGCTCCCTCCTATCCACACTCGTGACAGCGCCCCTCTAAATTTTGCGCCTGGGGCGGTGTTCCCCCTTGCACCCCCCACGCTACGCCACTGCCTTCACTGCTCCAAAGATGCGGCTAGCAGGATTTTTTTTACCGATCCAGTGTGAAAGCCCCTCTGGTTTTCACACTGGAGCAGCTGCTTGAGGGCGGATCGCAGGCGCGATTTTTAATGCTATCGCGCCTGCAATACACCCTCAGTGTGAAAGAGGTCCAAGCTTATATGACTTTGAGTCAGACTTATGTGGCCATTTCAATCCCTAATGAAGGTGTCACAGCGCCCTCTGGTGGTGGCATCTCTACAATTTAGAACAATCGATAACAGAGGAGACCAGAATGACACCTTTGCTATGGACTTGTGGAAAGGGCAGAGAGAGACAAACTGCTTGCAGATTTTTTTTAAAAATAAAAGTAAAAAAAAGGAAACACGACCTCTGAGTGGAGTTGCCCTTTAAGGTAAACATTTGAGCTCCAGGACTTTAATTTAAAACCTGTGTTATAAATAAATAAATATATAAATAAAAAATACAGGGTGGGGGAGGGGAGGGATATGAGCCAACCATCATTACTGCTATGAGAAGAGTGCAAAATGCAAAGTCACATCTCCCCCCTCCACGGGGAGGAAACTGAATGAAGACCGTACTCAGGTGTCTAGAAAGAGAAAAAAAAAAAAAAAAACCCCAAGGAGGATATCTGAATTGTTCATGGATGGATCTTATACTAAGACGGAAGCTACGGGCGGGGATTTGCAGATCGATGGTTAATATAACGGTTTCTGTCCTTGGTTATCAAATTCTGACCAGGCGTCGTTTAGCTCCATAAAAATCATCTTTGCATATTGTTCATATGGCTGTCCTGTGGCCTGCGATAGAAACAAATCAACGTTATTATTAAATCAGAAACAGATAATACTGCAGAACTTCACTCAAAAGTGGTTAAAACCCTCAGAAAATTACCGTATATACTCGAGCCGACCCGAATATAAGCCGCGGCACCAAATTTTACCACATAAAACTGGGAACACGTATTGACTCGAGTATGAGCCTGGGTGTAACAGGCACTCTCAGCGCCGTAATGCGTTCCACGCTGGAACGCATACGGTGCCCGCGCGATGACGGCATCTCCCAGCGTCACGTGCGTTCCAGCCTATAAAGGCATTCAGGGTACAGTTATACGGCGTTCTATTATTGTCAGCCGTACCGGCCACGCTCAGGGCCGGATTTGCTCTCCTTGCCGCCCCAAGGCCAGGTTCCACAATGCACCCCCTCCCCACCAACCGACCCCCCCCCCCGAATCAACGGAGAATGTGCGGCACGGTTAGATCAAATATGTTTTGTTTGTTTTTTTACTTTTTTATCACTTTTTTTATTTTTATTTATTTGTAGCTTGTCGCTTACTTTTTAAAATTTTTGTATATTTTTCTTATTATTTTTTTTATTCTTTACTTTTTTATTTTATTAATTTAATTATTATTTCTTATTATTTATTTATTTTTATCAATTTTTTTTCACTTAACTTTTTTGCTATTACACAGGAGAAAACATTTTCCTGTGTGATAGCAATTGGAGGTGACATGTTCTCTTTATTGACCCTGTCACCTCCAAAACAGGAGTCCTAGCACTGTGCTAGAACTCCTGTCACAGCTGAGATGGGAAGAGCTCAGCTCTCCCCTCTCACTGTGTACATCGGCAGCAAGGACAGGAGACAGACTCGGTGGCCAGGGGGGGGGACGGAGTCCCGAAGACAGAGCCAGCAGAGAGAGGTATGTGGGGTGGGGGAGAGGGGAGAACGGACGGGAGCACATATTTTACAAGTGATTTCGGTGACATTGCCGCAATCACTTGTTAACGAGCGAGCGGATTCCCCCATAACTTACCGCCCTAACTGTATGTTCCGGGCGTCGGGGGACTCCATGCCACTGCCGCCCTTTGGAGCCCTGCCGCCCCAAGGCCTGGCCTCAGTGGCCTTGTGGGAAATCCGGGCCTGGCCATGCTACAATACAGGCAACATTATGGGCAGCTAGCAAAGACCTTCACTGCGTCCAGGCTGCCATCGCTGCGGACAACCTAAGAGTCCTTTCTTGCTGACACCCTACACGACGGAATCCCTTGCTGCTAAACTCAAGCCCTGCAAACGGATAAGTAGCAATTGTTTCACTTGTAGTGCCTTGGAAAGACCTGCTACGTATATTGCTTCTAAACATTGCTGTAATTAACTCTGGCTTATTGGATACTAAGATACTGCTTGGGACTGACTGTTGTGCCTGTAGGCTGTGGAGTATGTTAAAGGGACATACAATCCCAAATTAGCTGAGCTATAAGTGCCTCTCCTATGCAACTATTGTTATCACAATTCCTATTTACTACGTGCTTGACATAAGTTCTTACTTGTTTATGGGCCCATGTCCTTGTTGTAATATTAATATAGATATGTAGGTATTTTAAAATATTGTGGTATATGTAAGGCACAGTATATATGTGTGACATACAGGAATTCAAGGTTACACATCAAAAGGTGTTTGCTGACCAAAAGGGTTAGTGGTCAAACACAGATCAAAGGAACAGCTGAGGACCCTTTGATGTGTTAATCTTATCTAAGACTAGTTGTGTGAGATGGCCTGATACTTCCTTACATAAAAGTATTTATTGATGGTAATTAGACTTGGGGAAGTTTCCATTCATTCAGAGACCCCCCCCCCTCCAGTGTGAGACCAATATTTGAGGCAGTCACGCTGGCATTCAGCTAGTGTAGTCTTGTCACTCTATGATGCATATTGCACAGGTCTAGGAAAAGATAGGATTCTGAAATACTCTGTTGGATCTTTGTATCGTCTGTGGACTTTGGACTTTGTATGTTATTGGAAGTTAATTAAATTTGCGTTCTCTGGAGAACCTGTGTTGCTGCGAAACAACTTAATTTATGGTCATCATACTAACATCTAAGATATCAATTATCTAACCGGAGTACTGGACACTACAATATACATTATCACTACAGTCCTAAGTTACTGAACATGTTCGCCTAAACTTTTCTATGCTAAGGGTTAGAGCTGCAAGATTAATCGCGGAGAGAATCGAGATCTCGATTCTCCCTGCCCGCGATCTCCCCGCGATTCTAACCAGCGTGGAACGCAAATGGCGCCGATATCGGAACCGACATCAGCAGCCTGCGCCGCTGGATGGATACCTGGGCTTCTCTTGCAGATCTGTACAACTGTAGTGTGTATCCATGCCCCACCCAGTGGTTGCCGGCGGTACTGCTTCTGATGTGTTAATCTTTCTCACAGTTCTGTACAACTGTGTGTATCTATGCGCCACCCAATGGTTGCTGGCGGTACTGCTTCTGATGTATAAAAAAAAAAAAAACAGTGATATGTCTATAATGTTAAAGACCATATAACTCCTATGAAAAAAGCAGAATCAAAGTTTGATTCTGCTTTTTTCATAGGAGTTATATGGTCTTTAACATTATAGACATATCACTGGTCTGTTTTTTATATATTCATATTTTCAGATAAATCACAGGTTTATTTATTTATTTATTTATTTGGGTTGGGTTATTCTCAGTTTTTGAGAATCGTGATCTTTAGTCTAAGCAAAAGAATCGTGATTCTCATTTTGACCAGAATCGTGCAGCTCTACTAAGGGTTGAAGGTATTTCATACCTATTCCCTTAGTGGCCTAATGCATTTCTTTATGTTGAAGTGATATAATGTAGAGAACCCCCAAACTCCTGTTCCCTGATTGGAGTGACGCCTGGGGTCTCGTACTGGAAATCACTTGCATTCAGAAGTGCATCGGAATCTTCACGTGTATTGTATACTTTTAAGCGCTAGGGGTTGGTCGCATGTTGTAATACGTCCACCCCTAGAAGCTCAACGCATTCCTTTATGTGAAAGAGAGATGAAGTAGAGAACCCCCAAACTCCTGTGTTCTGATTGGAGTGACGCCTGGGGCTCAGTACTGAAATCTCACATAAATCCTTGCTATCCGCAGTTGTGGTTCACTCCCGTTCACCAGAGCTGTTACACTAGGGTGGTAAATGCAACAGCTACTGTAAGCGGAAAAGAGGCTCAACAATGCCCATCTGCAGCCTCACTGTGCCCCTTTGCAGCCTCACTGTGCCCATATGTAGCCTCACTGTGCCCATATGTAGCCTCACTGTGCCCATTTGCAGGCTCACTGTGCCCATATGCATGCCTCACTGTGCCCATATGCATGCCTCACTGTGCCCATTTGCAGCCTGATTGTGCCCATTTGCAGCCTGATTGTGCCCATTTGCAGCCTCACTGTTCCCATATGAAGCCTCACTGTGCCCATATGTATTCCTCACTGTGCCCATATGCATGCCTCACTGTGCCCAAATGTATGCCTCATGTACCTGATCGAGCTGTGACATTGTTGGCGGACGTCCAGTGTAACAAAGTCCCGCCTCCTCCTCGTCCGTGATAAACGGAACACTGATTCAGTTTCCCAGCAGTGAGTCAGTGTTCCGCCTATCACGGATGAGGGGGAGGCGGAGATTTGTTAAACTGGACGGCCGGCAACAATGTCACAGCTCGAGATCAGGTACATGAGGCTGCAGATGGCCACAGTGAGGCAGGGAGACTCGAGTATAAGCTGAGGGGCGGAATTTTCAGCACAAGAAAATGTGCTGAAAAACTCGGCTTATACAGTATTTATTTTTTATTAGAGCAAACAAACACAATATAATACCCAAAGTTTTGGTAAAATTTAAAAGAAGGGGTTGAACAGAGTAAATAGATACCAAACATGTCAAGTCCTAAAATGTTGTGCCCTCGCGATATTGCAAGAAACTACGGTAACTAGAATTTTCCGGAGGCGAAGCTTTAAAAGCCTTTATAGCAGTGGTTCTCAACCTGGGGGTTAGGACCCCCTCGGGGGTCAAATGATGATTTGTCAGGGGTCACCAAAACCTGGGCTGTTCCTGAAGCCTGCACCTCTTTTGCAGCCACCCAGCAGGGCTGTCCCTGGAGCCCACAGCCGCCCACTCGGTCTCTTTGCAGCCGCCCATTCAGTTCACAACATAGCTGGGGGTGGCAGAGACTTTAGGTCAGCTGACTGGTGAGGAAGTGGGAGACATAGTGAGTAACACTACCTGTGATTATAGTTCCCATTAAAAGTCCCCACTACAGTTCTCAGATCAGCAAATGACCTTGATCAAGACCACCTAAGTTGGCTGATCAGAACTCTCCCACCAGCACTGCCACTCATCCCAACTCTCCCACCAGCACTGCCACTCATCCCAACTCTCCCACTCATCCCAACTCTCCCACCAGCACTACCATTCATCCCAACTCTCCCACCAGCACTGCCACTAATCCCAACTCTGCCACCAGCACTGCCACTAATCCCAACTCTCCCACCAGCACTGCCACTCATCCCAACTCTCCCACCAGCACTGCCACTAATCCCAACTCTCCCACCAGCACTGCCACTCGTCCCAACTCTCCCACCAGCACTGCCACTCATCCCAACTCTCCCACCAGCACTGCCACTCATCCCAACTCTCCCACTAATCCCAACTCTCCCACCAGCACTGCCACTCATCCCAACTCTCCCACTCATCCCAACTCTCCCACCAGCACTACCATTCATCCCAACTCTCCCACCAGCACTGCCACTAATCCCAACTCTGCCACCAGCACTGCCACTAATCCCAACTCTCCCACCAGCACTGCCACTCATCCCAACTCTCCCACCAGCACTGCCACTAATCCCAACTCTGCCACCAGCACTGCCACTAATCCCAACTCTCCCACCAGCACTGCCACTCATCCCAACTCTCCCACCAGCACTGCCACTCATCCCAACTCTCCCACCAGCACTGCCACTAATCCCAACTCTGCCACCAGCACTGCCACTAATCCCAACTCTCCCACCAGCACTGCCACTCGTCCCAACTCTCCCACCAGCACTGCCACTCATCCCAACTCTCCCACCAGCACTGCCACTCATCCCAACTCTCCCACTAATCCCAACTCTCCCACCAGCACTGCCACTCATCCCAACTCTCCCACTCATCCCAACTCTCCCACCAGCACTACCATTCATCCCAACTCTCCCACCAGCACTGCCACTAATCCCAACTCTGCCACCAGCACTGCCACTAATCCCAACTCTCCCACCAGCACTGCCACTCATCCCAACTCTCCCACCAGCACTGCCACTCATCCCAACTCTCCCACTAATCTCAACTCTCCCACCAGCACTGCCACTCATCCCAAATCTCCCACCAGCACTGCCACTAATCCCAATTCTCCCACCAGCACTGCCACTCATCCCAAATCTCCCACCAGCACTGCCACTCATCCCAACTCTACCACCAGCACTGCCACTCATCCCAAATCTCCCACCAGCACTGCCACTAATCCCAACTCTCCCACTAATCCCAATTCTCCCACCAGCACTGCCACTCATCCCAAATCTCCCACCAGCACTGCCACTCATCCCAACTCTCCCACCAGCACTGCCCCTCATCCCAACTCTCCCACCAGCACTGCCACTAATCCCAACTCTCCCACCAGCACTAGCACTCATCCCAACTCTCCCACTAATCCCAACTCTCCCACCAGCACTGCCACTAATCCCAACTCTCCCACCAGCACTGCCACTAATCCCAACTCTCCCACCAGCACTAGCACTCATCCCAACTCTCCCACCAGCACTGGTACTAATCCCAACTCTCCCACCAGCACTGCCACTCATCCCAACTCTCCCACCCCCAAGGAGTAAGGGAAGGAATAAAAATAGAGAATACGTGGAAAGGAAAAGAGGGGGAACAACAAATAAAAAGGGAGAGAAAGATTGAGAGAGAGCTAGAAAGACGGCTGGATTGAGGGATGGGGGAGAAGAAATTAGGAAAGAGAGATAAAAGGGAAAGAAAGGAGAACAAAGAGTGGTACATACTAAAATGTACCATAAGGGGTTTTAATACTTCACAAATGTATGGGTTAGGGGCGCAAATTACTTGTTTTGCCTTGGGTGTTGACAACCCACGCTACAAAATTTTTTACTGTTAGGGGTCCCCACAACTTAGGAAATTTTATCAAGGGGTCACGGCACTAGAAAGGTTGAGAACCACTGCTTTATAGCTTATCGGTTTACAGTAAACATCTGGGAGTGTCGGGTGGCCATGGTGCTCGTGGCATCTTCCAAAGGCTTTTAGAGGAACTCTGGTTATGAGACTCCTTCCAATACATCACTTACTGGTAACTATGTGCCATGCTTTCGGCCAAATTATTAATGATCACTCATAGAAAGGATTCTGAATTGTTAAATACAATCTCTTTACAGCAAACCATCCCTCTGAAGAAGACCCTGTTTATACGGGTCGAAACGCGTCAGCTGGTATACAAACAGACATTTGTGATATATAATGCTGTGTACAAATCTATGTTTGCATTTGTGTATTGGAGTATATATTCTTTGTCCCAGAAATCACATTTTAACTGTCATCATTACAACATATGTTCATTTTCAATAAAGAATCCACTTTTAATCAGAAGAACATAAAATAAAATTAAGCAACAGAATACAAATAATGATCAAATACACAAAAAAGGAAAAACACTAAATGAAGTAAACAATTCTAAATTCAAAACAATCACCCCTCGCCCCCCTAAAAAAAAAAAAAAAAACGGTTTTCATTTGAAGAAAATTGTAGACTGTTTGGGGCCCTGTGAGTTCTAACAGCAGCCTGCTTAAGGCATTATTTCATCCACTGACTCCAACAATGGGGTATAATTCCTGCCACGTATACCAACAATAGGGCATAATTCCTGTTACTGACACCAACAATGGGGTATAATTCCTGCCACTTATACCAACAATGGGGCATAATTTCTGCCACTGATACCAACAATAGGGCATAATTCCTGTTACTGACACCAACAATGGGGTATAATTCCTGCCACTTATACCAACAATGGGGCATAATTTCTGCCACTGATACCAACAATAGGGCATAATTCCTGTTACTGACACCAACAATGGGGTATAATTCCTGCCACGTATACCAACAATGGGGCATAATTCCTGTTACTGACACCAACAATGGGGTATAATTCCTGCCACGTATACCAACAATGGGGCATAATTTCTGCCACTGATACCAACAATAGGGCATAATTCCTGTTACTGACACCAACAATGGGGTATAATTCCTGCCACTTATACCAACAATGGGGCATAATTCCTGCCACTGACACCAACAATGGGGTATAATTCCTGCCACTTATACCAACAATGGGGTATAATTCCTGCCACTTATACCAACAATGGGGTATAATTCCTGCCACTTATACCAACAATGGGGTATAATTCCTGCCACGTATACCAACAATGGGGCATAATTCCTGCCACTGACACCAACAATGGGGTATAATTCCTGCCACTTATACCAACAATGGGGCATAATTCCTGCCACTGACACCAACAATGGGACATAATTCCTGTCACTGATACCAACAATGGGGCATAATTCCTGCCACTTATACCAACAATGGGGCATAATTCCTGCCACTGACACCAACAATGGGGTATAATTCCTGCCACTTATACCAACAATGGGGCATAATTCCTGCCACTGACACCAACAATGGGGTATAATTCCTGCCACTTATACCAACAATGGGGCATAATTCCTGCCACTGACACCAACAATGGGGTATAATTCCTGCCACTTATACCAACAATGGGGTATAATTCCTGCCACTTATACCAACAATGGGGTATAATTCCTGCCACTTATACCAACAATGGGGCATAATTCCTGCCACTGACACCAACAATGGGGTATAATTCCTGCCACTTATACCAACAATGGGGTATAATTCCTGCCACTTATACCAACAATGGGGCATAATTCCTGCCACTGATACCAACAATGGGGCATAATTCCTGCCACTTATACCAACAATGGGGCATAATTCCTGCCACTGACACCAACAATGGGGTATAATTCCTGCCACTTATACCAACAATGGGGCATAATTCCTGCCACTGATACCAACAATGGGGTATAATTCCTGCCACTTATACCAACAATGGGGCATAATTCCTGCCACTGATACCAACAATGGGGTATAATTCCTGCCACTTATACCAACAATGGGGTATAATTCCTGCCACTTATACCAACAATGGGGCATAATTCCTGCCACTGATACCAACAATGGGGTATAATTCCTGCCACTTATACCAACAATGGGGCATAATTCCTGCCACTGATACCAACAATGGGGTATAATTCCTGCCACTGATACCAACAATGGGGTATAATTCCTGCCACTTATACCAACAATGGGGTATAATTCCTGCCACTTATACCAACAATGGGGTATAATTCCTGCCACTTATACCAACAATGGGGTATAATTCCTGCCACGTATACCAACAATGGGGCATAATTCCTGCCACTGACACCAACAATGGGGTATAATTCCTGCCACTTATACCAACAATGGGGCATAATTCCTGCCACTGACACCAACAATGGGACATAATTCCTGTCACTGATACCAACAATGGGGTATAATTCCTGCCACTTATACCAACAATGGGGTATAATTCCTGCCACTTATACCAACAATGGGGCATAATTCCTGCCACTGACACCAACAATGGGGTATAATTCCTGCCACTTATACCAACAATGGGGTATAATTCCTGCCACTTATACCAACAATGGGGTATAATTCCTGCCACTTATACCAACAATGGGGCATAATTCCTGCCACTGACACCAACAATGGGGTATAATTCCTGCCACTTATACCAACAATGGGGTATAATTCCTGCCACTTATACCAACAATGGGGCATAATTCCTGCCACTGATACCAACAATGGGGCATAATTCCTGCCACTTATACCAACAATGGGGCATAATTCCTGCCACTGACACCAACAATGGGGTATAATTCCTGCCACTTATACCAACAATGGGGCATAATTCCTGCCACTGATACCAACAATGGGGTATAATTCCTGCCACTTATACCAACAATGGGGCATAATTCCTGCCACTGATACCAACAATGGGGTATAATTCCTGCCACTGATACCAACAATGGGGTATAATTCCTGCCACTTATACCAACAATGGGGCATAATTCCTGCCACTGATACCAACAATGGGGTATAATTCCTGCCACTTATACCAACAATGGGGCATAATTCCTGCCACTGATACCAACAATGGGGTATAATTCCTGCCACTGATACCAACAATGGGGTATAATTCCTGCCACTTATACCAACAATGGGGTATAATTCCTGCCACTTATACCAACAATGGGGTATAATTCCTGCCACTTATACCAACAATGGGGCATAATTCCTGCCACTGACACCAACAATGGGGTATAATTCCTGCCACTTATACCAACAATGGGGCATAATTCCTGCCACTGATACCAACAATGGGGCATAATTCCTGCCACTGATACCAACAATGGGGCATAATTCCTGTTACTGACACCAACAATGGGGTATAATTCCTGCCACGTATACCAACAATGGGGCATAATTTCTGCCACTGATACCAACAATAGGGCATAATTCCTGTTACTGACACCAACAATGGGGTATAATTCCTGCCACTTATACCAACAATAGGGCATAATTCCTGCCACTGACACCAACAATGGGGTATAATTCCTGCCACTTATACCAACAATGGGGTATAATTCCTGCCACTTATACCAACAATGGGGTATAATTCCTGCCACTTATACCAACAATGGGGTATAATTCCTGCCACGTATACCAACAATGGGGCATAATTCCTGCCACTGACACCAACAATGGGGTATAATTCCTGCCACTTATACCAACAATGGGGCATAATTCCTGCCACTGACACCAACAATGGGACATAATTCCTGTCACTGATACCAACAATGGGGCATAATTCCTGCCACTTATACCAACAATGGGGCATAATTCCTGCCACTGACACCAACAATGGGGTATAATTCCTGCCACTTATACCAACAATGGGGCATAATTCCTGCCACTGACACCAACAATGGGGTATAATTCCTGCCACTTATACCAACAATGGGGCATAATTCCTGCCACTGACACCAACAATGGGGTATAATTCCTGCCACTTATACCAACAATGGGGTATAATTCCTGCCACTTATACCAACAATGGGGTATAATTCCTGCCACTTATACCAACAATGGGGCATAATTCCTGCCACTGACACCAACAATGGGGTATAATTCCTGCCACTTATACCAACAATGGGGTATAATTCCTGCCACTGATACCAACAATGGGGCATAATTCCTGCCACTGATACCAACAATGGGGCATAATTCCTGCCACTTATACCAACAATGGGGCATAATTCCTGCCACTGACACCAACAATGGGGTATAATTCCTGCCACTTATACCAACAATGGGGCATAATTCCTGCCACTGATACCAACAATGGGGTATAATTCCTGCCACTTATACCAACAATGGGGCATAATTCCTGCCACTGATACCAACAATGGGGTATAATTCCTGCCACTGATACCAACAATGGGGTATAATTCCTGCCACTTATACCAACAATGGGGCATAATTCCTGCCACTGATACCAACAATGGGGTATAATTCCTGCCACTTATACCAACAATGGGGCATAATTCCTGCCACTGATACCAACAATGGGGTATAATTCCTGCCACTGATACCAACAATGGGGTATAATTCCTGCCACTTATACCAACAATGGGGTATAATTCCTGCCACTTATACCAACAATGGGGTATAATTCCTGCCACTTATACCAACAATGGGGCATAATTCCTGCCACTGACACCAACAATGGGGTATAATTCCTGCCACTTATACCAACAATGGGGCATAATTCCTGCCACTGATACCAACAATGGGGCATAATTCCTGCCACTGATACCAACAATGGGGCATAATTCCTGCCACTGACACCAACAATGGGGTATAATTCCTGCCACTTATACCAACAATGGGGTATAATTCCTGCCACTTATACCAACAATGGGGTATAATTCCTGCCACTTATACCAACAATGGGGTATAATTCCTGCCACTTATACCAACAATGGGGCATAATTCCTGCCACTGATACCAACAATGGGGCATAATTCCTGCCACTGATACCAACAATGGGGCATAATTCCTGCCACTGATACCAACAATGGGGCATAATTCCTGCCACTTATACCAACAATGGGGCATAATTCCTGCCACTGACACCAACAATGGGGTATAATTCCTGCCACTTATACCAACAATGGGGCATAATTCCTGCCACTGATACCAACAATGGGGTATAATTCCTGCCACTTATACCAACAATGGGGTATAATTCCTGCCACTTATACCAACAATGGGGTATAATTCCTGCCACTGACACCAACAATGGGGTATAATTCCTGCCACTTATACCAACAATGGGGCATAATTCCTGCCACTGATACCAACAATGGGGCATAATTCCTGCCACTTATACCAACAATGGGGCATAATTCCTGCCACTGACACCAACAATGGGGTATAATTCCTGCCACTTATACCAACAATGGGGCATAATTCCTGCCACTGATACCAACAATGGGGTATAATTCCTGCCACTTATACCAACAATGGGGTATAATTCCTGCCACTTATACCAACAATGGGGTATAATTCCTGCCACTTATACCAACAATGGGGCATAATTCCTGCCACTGACACCAACAATGGGACATAATTCCTGTCACTGATACCAACAATGGGGCATAATTCCTGCCACTTATACCAACAATGGGGCATAATTCCTGCCACTGACACCAACAATGGGGTATAATTCCTGCCACTTATACCAACAATGGGGCATAATTCCTGCCACTGACACCAACAATGGGGTATAATTCCTGCCACTTATACCAACAATGGGGCATAATTCCTGCCACTGACACCAACAATGGGGTATAATTCCTGCCACTTATACCAACAATGGGGTATAATTCCTGCCACTTATACCAACAATGGGGTATAATTCCTGCCACTTATACCAACAATGGGGCATAATTCCTGCCACTGACACCAACAATGGGGTATAATTCCTGCCACTTATACCAACAATGGGGCATAATTCCTGCCACTGATACCAACAATGGGGCATAATTCCTGCCACTTATACCAACAATGGGGCATAATTCCTGCCACTGATACCAACAATGGGGCATAATTCCTGCCACTTATACCAACAATGGGGTATAATTCCTGCCACTTATACCAACAATGGGGTATAATTCCTGCCACTTATACCAACAATGGGGCATAATTCCTGCCACTGACACCAACAATGGGGTATAATTCCTGCCACTTATACCAACAATGGGGCATAATTCCTGCCACTGATACCAACAATGGGGCATAATTCCTGCCACTGACACCAACAATGGGGTATAATTCCTGCCACTTATACCAACAATGGGGCATAATTCCTGCCACTTATACCAACAATGGGGCATAATTCCTGCCACTGACAACAACAATGGGGCATAATTCCTGCCACTGACAACAACAATGGGGCACTATTCCTCCCAAAGACACAAGATTAAGGAAATTGTGTACTCCCACTGGGCACAGTCCAACCCCCCTGAAGTCTGAAGGACAGTAAACGAACCCTTTCTTTAGAAAGTTTGGAGACCCCAAACATTAAACTAGATTACATGCATAGGTGTAAGTTGTGATTTTACCTTGTCAGGGTGAACCACCAGCACAGCTTTCCGGTACACTTTCTTCACTTGTTCCGGTGTCACCAGGTCGGCCATGCTGACCGGCTTCCACTTGGTCTCCCCTTCCCAGAGCACAGTGTGCATTGTGGAGAGCAGGGCTCGGATGTTCCGCTCTTTGCCTTCAATCCAATCCAAAAGCTACAAGGGAGACAAAAAAATGAGATCCATCAAAACGTGAAAGTGCAATCGTCATCGGCACTTTCCTCACACGGATTCCCGCTCCGCATAGAAACCCGCCTTTTAAAGATTTTGGGGTTGACTTACTAAAGGCGAATAGAGGGGTAGATTCAGAGAGCAATTACGCCTGCGTATCCATAGATACGCCGCGTAATTGCTAAGTAGCGCCGGCGTATCTACTTTCTGTATTCAGAAAGCTAGATACGCCGACTTTAGCCTAAGAAACGACTGGCATAAGTCTCTTACGCCGTCGTATCTTAGGGTGCATTCTGACGCTGGCCGCTAGGTGGCGCTCCCATAGATGTCAGCGTAGAGTATGCAAATTACATACTTACGCCGATTCACGAACGCACGTGCGCCCGGCGGTAGTTTTTTACGTCGTTTGCGTACGTCGTTTTCGTCGTAAGGCTGCTCTTGCTATTAGGAGGCGCAGCCAATGTTAAGTATGGACGTCGTTCCCGCGTCGCGTTTTGAAAATTTTACGTCGTTTGTGTAAGTCGTCCGTGAATGTCGCTGGACGCCATTTACGTTCACGTCGATACCAATGACGTCCTTGCGACGTCAATTACCGCAATGCAGGTCGGGAAATTTTAGGGACGGCGCATGCGCAGTACGTTCGGCGCGGGAACGCGCCTAATTTAAATGATCCACGCCCCCTACGGGATCATTTGAATTACGCGCGCTTACGCTGGTACCTTTTACGCTACGCCGCCGCAACTTTATAGGCAAGTGCTTTGTGAATCAAGCACTTGCCCATAAAACTTGCGGCGGCGTAACGTAAATGTCATACGTTACGCCGCCGCAGTTTTGCGCGCCCCTACCTGAATCTACCCCAGACTGTGCACTTTCGTTAGTGTAGTTGCTCTCTGCAAGGGCATTTGCTCCAGAGCTTAGTAAATGAGATGAAGCGTCACTTTGCCAAGAGTATCCAATCACATGCAAGGAAAAAAAACAGCATTTTTGCTTGCACATGATTGGATGATAGAAGTCAGCAGAGCTTCCTCTCATTTACTAAGTTCTGGAGCAACTGCACTTGCAGAGTGCTCCGTCTATTTGCCTTTAGTAAATCAACCCCATTGGTCTTTTTTTTAATCTGATGATGCTGTGAAGCCAAATAGACGGTGCGCTTGCTCCAGCGCTTAGTAAATGAACTTAAGTTTCCCTTTACAAAGAACACCCAATCACATGCAAGGAAAATAAAAAAAAAAAAACGGTATTTTTGCTTGCACGTGATTGTATAATGGTTGTATCATTTATGAAGCTCTAGCGCTGTGGTCTCCAAACTGTGGCACCGGGGGCCGGATGTGGCCCTTTGCTTGCCTTTATCAGGCCCCTGGGACACTATTCTTCCCACTGATACAAGGCACTATCCCTAAAGCTGGGATGCCCTTAAATTCCATGTGCGTGTAAAGGCAGACGTCCCAATACTTTCGACAATCTAGTGTATTTTCTAAAATGGGAAGACAGGGAAAAAAAACGAGCGGGGGTCTCATTTGGTAAACCAAATGTTTGTTTTTATCTTAGGCTCGATTCACATCTATGCATGTTGCTTTTGAGCGTTTCTGCAGTGCTTGTCATGTTTTTGGACACGCGTTTTTATCACGATTTGCGCTTATTTTTTTACACTCTATATAGCTGGTTGCTAAGGAGGGGGCTGGGAAGCCGGCTGCCACGTCCTTAACAACCGATGAGTCATCAGTTGTCAGCTAAATGTAAAAGAAATGTAGAAAAAAAACAGTGTGGGGTGTCCCCCATCCCCCCCCCCCCCCCCCCCAGGTCCACACCAGGCCCTTGGGTCTAGTATGGGTTCGGAGGGGACTCCACACCAAAAATAAAATAAAAAATCCATACCGGACCCTTATCCGAGCATGCAGCCCAGCCTGCATTTCCTCAACATGAGAGGATGGGTGCCCCAAAGCACTCATCCCCCCATGTTGAGGGCATGCGGCCTGGTATGGTTCAGGAGGGGGGCGGGCGCTCGCTCGTCCCCTCCCTTTCCTGACCTGCTGGGATGCATGCTCGGATAAGGGTCTGGTATGGATTTTGGGGGGACCCCACGCCATATTCTTTTTAATTTTGGTGTGGGGGGGGGGTCCCCTCCGAATCCATACTAGACCCAAGGGCCTGGTATGGACCTGGGGGGGACGGGGACCCCCACGCTGTTTCTTTTCTCAAATTTTTTTTTATTCATTCAGCAGGAAGCCCGCTGACAACTGAAGACTCATCAGTTGTTAAGGACGCGACGGCTGGCTTCCCGGCCCCCTCCTTAGCAAAAAATGCATTTGTGTGGATAGAGCCTTAGACACGCTACACCAATGCCATACACAGAAAAAAGCAGTTGGTTGAGCCACGGTACTGCCCCCAACCACCCACCTGAACACAGAAATGTCTAGTATGGGTTCGGAGGGGACCCCCCACACCAAAACAATAAATCCATACCGGACCCTTATCCGAGCATGCAGCCCAGCCCGCATTTCCTCAACATGAGGGGATGGGTGCCCCAAAGCACTCATCCCCCCATGTTGAGGGCATGCGGCCTGGCATGGTTCAGGAGGGGGGGGGCGCTCGCTCGTCCCCTCCCTTTCCTGACCTGCCGGGATGCATGCTCAGATAAGGGTCTGGTATGGATTTTGGGGGGACCCCCACTCTGTTTTTTTTCTCAATTTTTTTTTCTTCATTTAGCAGGAAGCCCGCTGACAACTGAAGACTCATCAGTTGTTAAGGACGCGGCGGCTGGCTTCCCGGCCCCCTCCTTAGCAAAAAATGCATTTGTGTGGATAGAGCCTTAGACACGCTACACAAATGCCATACACAGAAAAAAGCAGTCGGTTGAGCCACGGTACTGCCCCCGCCCCCCAACCACCCACCTGAACACAGAAATGCCACAGCCTTGATGCTTTGCTTTGTAGCTGCAACAAAAATGGCAATACTGCTACAAATGTGATCCATTTAGGTTCATGGGATCGCACCGCTGCAAGAAGCTCCGGAGCTGTCAGCGGGATGCTATCTGTTGAGCTGCTCTCAGAATAGGGGTTCGGGCTTTGCTGACACCATTTAACCTCCTGAGACCCGCGCTATAGTCGAATGACGGCTACAGGGCGGATCTCAAAATCCAACTAGACGTCAATAGACGTCCGCCCCTTTGGGCGTTCCCCGCGCACGCTCCAGAGCGCGCAGCGGGGAAACTCTGTGTTGGCCATGTCCCTTGGACACAGCCAATTACAGATCGCCGCGAACGGCCGATCAGAGTGGCCGTTTGCGATGCGATCTGTGCGGCCAATGAGAGATGATCTCATATGTAAACATATGAGATCATCTCTCATTGCCGTTTTACACAGAGACAGCGTCCTGTCTCTGGAGAGGAGACCGATCTGTGTCCCTTGTACATAGGGACACAGATCGGTCACCCCCCCCCCAGTCACCCCCCTCCACCTACAGTTAGAACACTATATAGGGAACATATTTAACCCCTTCCTCACCCACTAGTGTTAACCCCTTCAATGCCAGTCACATTTATACAGTAATTAGTGCATATTTATAGCACTGATCGCAGTATAAATGTGAATGGCGCCAAAAATGTGTCAAAAGTGTCCGATGTGTCCGCCATAACGTCGCAGTCCCAATAAAAATCGCAGATCGCCGCCATTTCTAGTAAAAAAAAAAAACAATAAAAAATAATAATTATGTCCCCTATTATGTAGGCGCTATAACTTTTGCGCTTATAGCGATTTTTTTTTTTTTTACCAAAAATATGTAGAAGAATACGTATCGGCCTAAACTGAGAAAAAAAAATGTGTTTTTTTTTTTTAAATTGGCATATTTATTATAGCAACAAGTACAAAACATTGTATTTTTTTCAAAATTGTCGCTCTTTTTTGTTTATAGCGCAAAAAATAAAAACCGCACAGGCGATCAAATGCCACCAAAAGAAAGCTCTATTTGTGGGGAAAAAAGGACGTCAATTTTGTTTGGGAGCCACGTCGCACGACCGCGCAATTGTCAGTTAAAGCGACGCAGTGCCGGAAGCTGAAATTTCACCTGGGCAGGAGGGGGGTTTATGTGCCCAGTAAGCAAGTGGTTAAATTCCTCAGCGAAATGCTGAGCATGTCTATTGGCTCACCTTCAGTTTCTCGGGGTCCATCTCTTTGGACATTTCTTCTTTCCTCATTTCTGCAATCGTTCGGGGTCCCTTCCTATCCTTGTGAGTATTAAATCCCTGGCTGGAGAGCAGGTCTTCAAAATTATCCGCTGGCGGCTTTTGTTTGGGGTCTGCAAACGTAAAAAAAAAAATTCATACTAAATGGTCAAAAAAAAAGTATTCATTGTAATAGATCACATTTGTATTTATCTTATCTTTTTAATTATAAAAAAAATAAAAATAAAGTGATGTACCAGCTAAAATCTAACTCCAGACAAATATCTTTTTAGTTTTGGATATAGTGGGAACAATTCAAAAAAATTGATCTCCAGCCTTCCCTTGACTTTTGCACGTTTGTACAGGCTCCTCTACTGTACTAAAATGGCTTTCCCTGCACACTGTGAGCTTCTCACAATGTGCATTAGAAGCTGCAGCAAGTCAGAGGTTGGAGGACATCCAGCTCTTTTCTCCCAGCATGACTGTCCCTGCCCCTTTCATTCATTGGGAATGAGATGAAGCTTCACTTTGCCAAGAGTACCCAATCACGTGCAAAAAAAAACACAGCATTTATGCTTGCACATGATTGGATGATGGAAGTCAGCAGGGCTCAGCATCACACGTGGGTTTTACCTAGGGCGGTCCGCATGCGAATACGGCCTGTCTATGAATGCCCACTCCTCTAGACTGACATCCACCCATCAAGGCATTAAGATATAGAGTTAGGGGTCACAAGAGTCACAAGATTGACCCCGCCCCATGTGCTGGGGGGGGGGGGGGGGTGCCGGTGTGGAGTCCCTGTTACATTCGGTTTTACACCTGGACAGGAGGGTCGGCGGGGGAGGCATAAAAGAAACCAACCCCCTCCATTTTCCTCCTGCAGCCACAAAAAGCCAGCTTCGCCTCTTTTCCCTTCCCCTGGTATGGAGGATGGAGAGTGGGGAAGGGGCCGGTAAATATGTCTTTTACTGGTCCCTTTCCGTTTCGGAATGAACACAGTGAGTGGTTGATACCGATCACTCACTGTGTCCATTTATAAATGAAGCATGGTAAACTGTTTACTATGCTTCAGTTTGTGAAGGGAAGCCACTCGGCACAGAGCACTTCTCATTCATTCACTGTCCAGTGCAGCTGAGGCTGCAGAGAATGGGACTTGGATTTCTCTGTCCTCAGTCCCTTTATCTGTCTCAAAAGTGACACCGTCCACTGCCCTACTGACAGCGTTCACTGCCCTACTGACACCGTCCACTGCCCTACTGACAGCGTTCACTGCCCTACTGACACCGTCCACTGCCCTACTGACACCATCCACTGTCCTACTGACACCGTCCACTGCTCTACTGACAGCGTTCACTGCCCTACTGACACCGTCTACTGACACCGAAATTGAATAAATATAATTTGCTTGATTTTAATTTTAATCTTATAGCTGAGAAAATCTTGTCAGTACCAAAAGTTGCTAATGCAGATACTTTGATAGATGAAAAAACCCTAGCCCATAAACAAATAAATGCTACAATAAAAGGAGGACTTCTTAATGCGCGGTCTGCGGTAAAAAACGCGACAGCCATTTATGACACCTTATTAGAGTATGATTTAGATTACCTGCTAATCACGGAAACCTGGTTCTCTCCTGCTTCCCCGCCCAGACTGGACGAATTGGTCCCGCCTGGGTATAAGCTACTATCTTGTGACCGTAGCTCGGGGAGAGGTGGAGGAACTGCCTGCATATACAAGGCTAAGTTGAAAATTATAAAAACTTGCACGCAGGATTCTTATGCGTCTATGGAGACACTTTTCCTGCAGTGCAACTTGAGCCCTGAAGTAACCATAGGAATGGCAGTGATTTATCATCCTCCTAACGCTAAAGCTAGGTTTGGCGAGGAGATGTGCGAACTCCTAACGACCCAATCCCTGCGATATGCCCAATCTATAGTCTTGGGAGATTTCAATTGCTGGGCTGACGATGTAAATAATTCGGAAGCCCAGCAGTTGATTGCATTTGCAAACTCCATTGGCTACAGCCAAGATGTCATAGGGGCTACTCATAAAGCGGGTCACACCCTGGACTGGCTTTTCCAGTCAGGATGTATAGAGAAAGTATATCCCCCGAAAGAGATTATATGGAGCGATCACAAATTAATATTATTTGATCACAGCCATAAATTTCGCAAAAAGTCACCTCATGTTCCTAATAGAAACAGTATTCCAAAATTTTCGAGAAATCTCACTAAAATATCTGTTAAGGCTTTTAGTAACCACTTCCTGTTGAATATTGATAAGGCATCGTTTGAGTCCACTAAAGTCGCAGCTGAGAAAATTAATTTTTTCAATACGGCTATTACAAAAGCGCTCGACTACTTAGCCCCCCTAAAGAGAAATCATTGCATTAGGCAAGCAAATAATAATCCCCTCTGGTTTACCCAGGTGACCAGAAGTTTAAAATGGAAGTGCAGAGCAGCGGAGAAAGCGTGGAGAAAAAATCCGGCGCCCGCCTCCAAGGAGGTATATACCGCAGCCCTGAGGAACTATAAACTAGGGATACAAACTGCCAAAAAGCAGTTTTTCTCTGAAAAAATTGCTAATGCTAAAAATGCAGCAGCTGAACTCTTTAGAGTTGCGAAAAATCTAGCTAATCCAGCATGTAGACAGCCGGAAGAAGAAGCTTCACCAGAGTTTTGTAATATTTTATCAAATTATTTTAATGAAAAGATAGAAATTATTAGGAACAATATCAAAGTAGTAGATATTGAGGAATATTGTCCCATCTATGAAGGTACAAGATTCTCTAGTTTTGTGGATGTCTCTACTTTAGATATTCTGAATATCCTCAAGTCTCTTAGAGCCTCGTCCTCATCATTTGATCCTTGCATTGCGCAACTAGTGAAGGACGCCGCAGAGACATTGGCCCCCTTTATTGCCGACATTGTAAATACTTCCTTCTCCACTGGAACAGTGCCGGGTATTCTGAAGCGGGCGGTGATTATTCCCCTGCTGAAGAAAGCTAACCTGGCACGCTCCGTGTTGAGCAATAATCGTCCCATTTCAACTCTTCCATTTCTGGCAAAAATCATGGAACGAGCCGCAGTGTGGCAAATTCAGCCCCATCTCGAGTCCAATTCCATTCTCGATGATTTTCAATCTGGATTCCGACCAGGAAGAGGTCCTGAAACCGCCTTGACCAAAGTCCAGGATGATCTACTCTGGGCCCTGGACAGAAATGAGGCTTCGGCCTTGGTATTGCTGTATCTGTCGGCAGCATTCGATACCATCGATCATTCTAGACTGCTTGATCGATTAGGGACTGTGGCAGGCATTGATGGTATAGCATTGGCATGGATGACCTCATTTCTGCTGGACAGGGTTCAGAGAGTAAGGCTGGGACTGCACTGCTCTTCTGATAGTCCCCTGTTCTGTGGAGTCCCTCAAGGGTCGGCGTTATCGCCGCTCCTGTTCAACATCTATCTGAGGCCTCTGCTATATATCATCCGCCGCCACAACCTATCTTTTCATGTCTACGCTGACGACACCCAGTTCTACATTCCTCTGCCCAGGGATGGGGGGGCACAGATAACTCTGGCCACCTGCCTGGAGGAAATTCAAGCCTGGATGGGGGCCAATTATCTTATGCTCAATGGCTCCAAGACTGAGTGCATGGTTTTATGCAATCAGCCATGGTCGGGCGGTTTCCCTACCTGGCCGGACTCGTTTTCATCGGTCCCAGTGCCAGTCACCCAGGTCAGGGATTTGGGAATCATCTTGGACGAGAGATTGACGCTACGACCACAGGTAAACCAGGTGGTGAGTTCTTGTCACTTCCACTTGAAACTCCTGAGGTCGATTTTTCGCTTCATTGAAGAATCGCATAAGATCTCCATGGTCAATGCCATTATTGGAAGTCGATTAGATTATTGTAATGCTTTGTACCTGGGTTTACCTAATAACATCATGCACAAATTACAGCTTATTCAGAATGCCGCTGCGAGGCTACTCACGGGTGTTGGTCGTCGTGACCACATCACGCCATCGCTGAGAGCCCTGCATTGGCTACCCGTGAAGGAACGGGTTCTGTTTAAGACTGGATGCATGGTGCACAGGGCTACCCATGGCAAGGGGCCAGTGTACCTGCAGGAAAAATTCACCAAGTATGTGCCCAACCGTACCTTAAGGTCGGCTAATTTGGAAACTTTGGTGATTCCTAAATTTCGTAAGAAAAAATGCGGAGGGAGGACGAGTGCGGTCCAGGGAGCACAGTTTTGGAACTCCCTGCCTCTAAAATTAAGGCTTGAGAATGATCTTTTTAAGTTCAGGAAGCTTTTAAAAACTGAGCTTTTCAGTCTAGCCTATGGAATTACATAGGTTTTTATAGTTCTTTGATCTGCTACTATTTTAAATTTGATCTGTTCCGCTGCCTGTGTGTGTTTTTTTTGGTTGTTGCTGTATTGTTGTTCTCGGCGCATCGAGGCCTACGGGTAACTGACTGCGTTTTGTACTTTTTTTGTACTTTTAAGAATTTTAATAAATAAATATAAATAAATACCGTCCACTGCCCTACTGACACCGTCTACTGATATGTCCACTGCCCTACTGACACCGTCTACTGACACGTCCACTGCCCTACTGACACCGTCCACTGCCCTACTGACACCGTCTACTGACATGTCCACTGCCCTACTGACACCGTCTACTGACATGTCCACTGCCCTACTGACACCGTCCACTGCCCTACTGACACCGTCTACTGACATGTCCACTGCCCTACTGACACCGTCTACTGACACGTCCACTGCCCTACTGACACCGTCCACTGCCCTACTGACACCGTCTACTGACATGTCCACTGCCCTCTTCTCTACTGACACCAACCTCTGCTCTACTGACACCGCCCTCTGCTCTACTGACACCGTCCTCTTCTCTACTGACACCAACCTCTGTCCTACTGACACCGTCCACTGCCCTACTGACACCGTCCACTGTCCTACTGACACCGTCCACTGCCCTACTGACACCGTCCACTGTCCTACTGACACCGTCCACTGCCCTACTGACACCGTCCACTGTCCTACTGACACCGTCCTCTGCTCTACTAACACCGTCCATTATTAATAGTTTCACAGTGACATTTGTTTTATTAACCTAAGTATATTTTATGGATACAAAAATGCTTTTGATTTATTTAAATAATAAATATTAAAAGCCAGCAGCTACAAATACTGCAGCTGCTGACTTTTAATATATGGACACTTACCTGTCCAGGGCGCCCGCGATGTCGGAAGCCAAGGCCAATCTGTCAGTCTGCTCTCAGCCTTGCGGCTTCACTTCCTGGATCCCTACTGTGCATGCGAGAGTCGCGCTGTGTGGGGGGCGGAATAGGCACCGGACGTGTCTTAGGTCACCGAGGTGATCTATGCCCGGAAGTGGGAGCAAATACCTGTATTACACAGGTATCTGCTCCCTCCTCCCCCCCTGAAAGGTGCCAAATGTGACACCGGAGGAGGGGGGGGGGGGATTCCAAAAAGTGGAAGTTCCATTTTTGGGTGGAACTCCACTTGAAGATTCATAAATCGTGAAAATTACTTTTGAAATTAGTTTGACATGTTGAAGCAAATACGTCTATTTCAATATTTTTCTGATAGGCTGGGAAACTGAAATTCACATTGAACCCTCATTAAATAGACAGCAATATCCATCAATGAACACACACCAGGGGTGGTTGGGTGTTTCCCCTTGTCGTTGTTTGCGCCGCTTGCTGTGGAAAAGCTAATATTGTAATTCGGTCTGTTTTGGGGTGAGGAGTGCGTAGCGTTTTGCTGCGGCTTGGAATGAGCCTGCCAGGCATATCCTGTATTCGGTTGCCAGCCGTGCTGTGGGGACGGCTTCTGTGGAGAACCCACTGGTGGAAATCCACCTCCACATCCTGTTGGCGTTGTGGGTTTACTTGCAAATGCGGAGCCACCTGAAAAGAAGAGGATGGACTAGGCATTACCGTGTTCTGCATTAGGTACAAAGACATTAGCTTAGAACTTCCGCATTTAGGAACACTATTATCATTTAAATGTTACAAAGAATATAACAGAATATGTAAAAAGGAAATCAAGGAGGAAAACATTCAAAAACGAATGAGAGATTGCAAAAGATAGTAGGACAAACCCCCAAAAAGTCTTCAACTACATTAATAGTAAAAAGGTCAAGTCTGAGCATGTAGGCCCCTTACAAAATAATCTAGAGTGGGTGACTGGGGACAAAGAGAAGGCAAATTTATTAAAGGGTTTGTAAAGGAATTTTTTTTTTTTTATCTTAATAGCTTCCTTTACCTTAAAGTGGAGTTCCACCCATTTTTTTATGTTTGTCTGTGCTGCATGCTCTAATCTCATATTGTTCAGAATGGACAATTTTTATTTAATTTGTTGCTTGTAAATACCTTTATTCTGTAGTCCTTCATTACTTCCTCCTCCTTATTAGCCTAGGCTATTTGCAAGGGTTTCTGGGATAGGCATCATGTTTCCCAGTAGTCCTTGCAAACCTGACTGAAACCTATTACATTGCTTGTGCACTGAGCATGTGCAAGATATGCAAAGCTGAAATCCAGGAAGTCATACAGTCTGGCTTCATGATGCCCACACTTAAAATGGCCACGGTCTATTTCTAGATTATAAACTATTTAAATGCTGTAACAACCTAACAAAACGGACCTTAGTTTACAGACTAACTTTACTAGAATACATTAAGCTTGTGTATTATAGGGGTATTTATATTTAAAAAGTGAAATTGTGGGTGGAACTCCCCTTTAATGTAGTGCTGTTTTCATGTCCTCATTGTTCGTTTTTGCTCTCAAGTTGCTGTAATTCTTCTCTGATCTCCACACTTCCTGGTTGTCTGTTTCCTGATAACCACAGTGCTGGGAGCTTTCTCTCTGTGGTCACTAATCAAGGAGGTGTGATTACTGTGTGTCTAAAACCCCACAGCACCAATCAGTTTCGTTTTCCAAACCATCACTGCCCTGTATTGGCTCTGTGGCTCTGTACATCACAGAAGCAGGAAACAACATGCAAAAACGAAACTAGAAACTGCAGGTACATTATATGATTGATTTTTATCTATTTTTAATCATTTTTAAAAGGAATCAGTTAACTATTATGGTCCAGATTCACAAAAAAAATACGGCGGCGTATCACCAGATACGCCATCGTATCTCTGAGTCTGGGCGGTCGTATCTATGCGCCTGATTCTAATGCCCCGTACACACCATCACTTTATGTGATGAAAAATTTAATTGACCGTGTGTGGGGGAAAACGTCGTTTTATGTCTTCTAAAAAACGACCAAAAAAAATTGAAGCATGCTTCAATTTTATGTGTCGTTTTTCAAAACGTCAACTTTTACTTCAGAAATTGACCGTGTGTAGCAAAAACGTCGTTTAAAACGACGTTTTTTCATCCGCGCATGCCCAGAAGCTACTTATGAAGCGAGCTTCAATGGAAAAAAGTGGTGGAACGTAACCTCGCTTTGCTAGAACATTGTGAGAAAAACGATGGTGTGTAGGCAACTTCGTCTTTGAAAATTGAAGTTTCAAAAACGTCATTTTTTACTTCACAGAAAATGTCGTTATTTTTCATCACATAAAGTGATGGTGTGTACGGGGCATTAGAATCAGTTACGTATTGATTTCTATTAGATCCGACCGGCGTAAGTCTCTTACGCCGTCGGATCTTAACTGCATATTTACGCTGGCCGCTAGGGGCGTGTACACTGATTTACGCCTAGAAATATGTAAATCAGCTAGATACACGAATTCACGAATGTACGCCCGGCCAACGCAGTACAGATACGCCGTTTACGTTAGGCTTTTCCCGGCGTAAAGTTACCCCTGCTATATGAGGCGTACATGCGGCGTACCAATGTTAAAGCGGATGTGCCACGGGAAAATAATATTAAAAGCCAGCAGCTGCTGACTTTTAATATTAGGACACTTACCTGTCCTGGAGTCCAGCGCCGATCGCAGCAGAGCACGAGCGATCGCTCGTCTCTCTGCTGCTCCCCCCGCCATCCACGCTGAGGGAACCAGGAAGTGAAGCGCTGCGGCTTCACTGCCCGGTTCCCTACGGCGCATGCGCGAGTCGCGCCGCGCCCGCCGATTGGCTCCCGCTGTGTGCTGGGAGCCGAGTGTTCCCAGCACACAACGGGGGGGCGACGGGAAGTGACGGAATGCCCGTCTTTTGCCCGGGCCAGAAGTGGGTGCAAATACCTGTCTTTAGACAGGTATCTGCACCCCCCTCCCCCCTGAAAGGTGTCAAATGTGACACCGGAGGGGGAGGGAGAACCGCTTTAGGGTGGAGAACCGCTTTAAGTATGGCCGTCGTTTCCCGCGTCAAATTTTGAAAATGTTACGTTGTTTGCGTAAGTTGTCCGTGAATGGGGCTGGACGTCATTTACGCTCACGTCGAAACCAATACGTCCTTGCGGCGTACTTTGGAGCAATGCACACTGGGATATGTACACGGACGGCGCATGCGCCGTTCGTGAAAAACGTCAATCACGTCGGGTCACAAGTTATTTACATAAAACACGCCCCCCTGTTCCACATTCGAATTAGGCGGGCTTACGCCGGCCTATTTACGCTACGCCGCCGCAACTTACGGAGCAAGTGCTTTGAGAGTACAGCACTTGCCCGTCTAAGTTGCGGAGGCGTAACGTAAATAGGATACGCTACGCCGGAACAAAGATACGCCGATCTGCGAGAATCTGGCCCTATGTCTCTATACCCTGTAAACAGTCATTTCAGCAAAATAATTGTTTTCCTTTACAACTCCTTTAAATACTTTCTTCAGCTCTGTGTATACAAAGGAGCATGGGGGAGCTCATGTCCATAATGGGGGTGGGAGTGACACAGCCCCAAATGATCCCCAATGGCCCAAAATGTATATGGTCCAGAAATATTTAGACAGAATAAAGGTGGATAAAGCACTTGGACCAGGTGGCATCCACTCACGGATCCTAAAAGAATTGAGCTCTGTCATTTCAAAGCCAGTGTATCTAATTTTAAGGGACTCATTAACTAGATGCCGACCAGCCGCCGCAGTTCTACGACGGCAGGTCGGCTCTCCTGCGCGAGAGCCCGTACTATAACGTCGGCCACTAGGGGCGCGTGTAAACACACAGCTCCCGGTCCTGTCAGGGGAGAAATGCCTAAAAGTCTGTTCAGACAATGTATGAACAGCGATCAGTCATTTCCCCTAGTGAGGCCACCCCCTCTACAGTTAGAACACACCCAGGGAACATACTTAACCCAGGGAACATACTTCCCCTAGTGAGGCCACCCCCTCTACAGTTAGAACACACCCAGGGAACATACTTCCCCTAGTGAGGCCACCCCCCCTACAGTTAGAACACACCCAGGGAACATACTTAACCCAGGGAACATACTTCCCCTAGTGAGGCCACCCCCTCTACAGTTAGAACACACCCAGGGAACATACTTAACCCCTTCCCCGCCCCCTAGTGTTAACCCCTTCACTGCCAGTGGCATTTTTATAGTAATCAATGCATTTTTATAGCACTGATCGCTATAAAAATGCCAATGGTCCCAAAAATGTGCCAAAAGTGTCCGAAGTGTCCGCCATAATGTCGCAGTACCGAAAAAAAAAACGCTGATCGCCGCGATTACTAGTAAAAAAAAAATATATTAATAAAAATGCCATAAAACTATCCCCTATTTTGTAAACGCTATAACTTTTGCGCAAACCAATCAATAAACGTTTATTACGATTTTTTTTACAAAAAATATGTAGAAGAATACGTATCGGCCTAAACTGAGGGGGAAAAAATGTTTTTTTATATATTTTTGGGGGATATTTATTATGGCAAAAAGTAAAAAATGTTCACCTTTTTCAAAATTGTCGCTCTATTTTTGTTTGTAGCGCAAAAACTAAAAACCGCAGAGGTGATCAAATACCACCAAAAGAAAGCTCTATTTGTGGGGAAAAAAAGGACGCCAATTTTGTTTGGGAGCCACGTCGCACGACCGCGCAATTGTCAGTTAAAGCGACGCAGCGCCGAATCGCAAAAAGTGCTCTGGTCTTTGACCAGCGATATGGTCCGGGGCTGAAGTGGTTAATGACTGGAATGGTACCATTGGATTGGCACAGGGCCAATGTGGTGCCTATATTTAATAAGAGATAAAAGTCTTTACCAAGTAACTATAGACCTGTTAGTTTAACTTCTATAGTTGTACCCAAATAAAATTCCTTTTTTTTTAAATGTCCTTTTTTTCCCACAAATAGAGTTTTCTTTTGTTGGTATTTGATCACCTCTGACACCTTTGACATTTTTTTGGGGAACCAGTGAAGCTAATACAGTGATCAGTGCTAAAAATATGCTACTGTCATTGTACTGACACTGGCTGGGAAGGGGTTACCAGCAGGGGCGTTCAAAGGGTTGCCTAGCCAGTGTGGGAGGTGCTTTAAAATAGGAAAGACATAGATCCTAGTCCCTGCTTTGCAGGAACACAGGGCCAGATTCAGGTACATATGCGGCGGCGTAACGTATCGCATTTACGTTACACCGCCGCAAGTTTTACGGGCAAGTGCCTGATTCACAAAGCACTTGCCTGTAAAGTTGCGGCGGCGTAGCGTAAATCCCTCCGGCGTGAGCCCGCCTTATTCAAATGATCCGGGTAGGGGGCGTGGATCATTTAAATTAGGCACGTTCCCGCGCCGAACGTACTGCGCATGCTCCGTTTTGAAATTTCCCGCCGTGCTTTGCGCGAAATGACGTCGCACCGGCGTAATTTTTTGAACGTAGACGTGAGTTACGTTCTTTCCTATTCACGGACGACTTACGCTAAAAAATTAAAATTTGGCGCGGGAACGACGGCCATACTTTAACATGGCACGTCTACCTATACGCCACATAATAGCAGCTTTAACTATACGCCGGGAAAAGCCTACTAGCGACGACGTAAGAGAATGCGCGTACCTTTGTGGATCGCCGGAAAAAGCTAATTAGCATACCCGACACGGAAAAAGAAGCAAACTCCACCCAGCGGGCGCCGAAGTATTGCACCTACGATCCGAAGGCGTAAGCCGTCGTATCTTGGTTTGAGGATTCAAACTAAAGATACGACGCGGGTAATTTGAGATACGCCGGCGTACTTCTTCTGTGAATCTGGCCCACAGGATCCATGCCTTTCCTTACTGACAGAACGGCAATCGGCCTTGTTTACATAGACAGACCTCCGTTCTGCCTCTGTAACGACTGATAGTTCATATTAGAAAAAAACATTTTACCTGGAAGATTTGCTCCTAGGTTTCCAAGGTCGGCAAATGGATCAAGGCTCTGTGGCTTGGCTTGGTGCAATGGTGTGCCATGGGGGGAGCCTGTAGGAGTTGTGGCACCTGATCTGCTTCCAACGCCTAAACCACCTGCGTAAAGTTAAAGAATTGGACTGATTAGAACATTGTAAATCTTTATCATTGCAGTATCAAAGAGAGTGGCTAAGTCATTTACAGTATGTTACCTGGGGTATGGTGTTACCTGGTGAAGAGACAATGCAGGACTGGCTACTTCTGGACCAGAGGGCAGTCTGAGTGCATTGACGTTTACAGTCATGCCGCGTACACACGACCGTTTTTCATGACGAGAAAAATGCAATTTTTTAAATTGTTCATTAACCTCCCTGGCGGTATGATTCTGTCTGGAATTACGTACCAATAGCGGTACAATTATTTTGCAAGGAAATTTGGCGTTTTATACTGTAGGCCTGTAATTTTTAGAAATAACTCACTTAAATCTGACCAAACAAGCTTCTAATAGGCATCTCGGGTATGATTTTTTTTTTAAAACAAAATTATAAATTATAATATAATAAATAATTATAAATAATTATAACAAATAATAATATAATTATAATAAAAATTATTTAATAATGTTATCAAATCAAAATCACTGAATTTTGCTCAGTTGCAGAATTGTCGCTGTCATTATTATTTTTTTTTTATGACGAATTTCCCCACAAATCGCTGGATCCAGGGACAATGTAAGTAACTTGCCTGTGGATCCAGCGAAAGGTAAGCCGCGCCGCTGCACACTCTGCACGTCCAGCCCGAGCGTGACTCGGGGTTACCGATCCTAGCATAAAAAATCAACCCCGAGTCACGCTCGGGTTTACCGCCAAGGGGGTTAAAAACGGACGTGTGTGGGCTCCAGAGCATTTTTCTCGATGTGAAAAATGGCAATTAAAAATTTAGAACCTGCTCTATTTTTTCTCGTCGTTTTCCACGTCGTGAAAAACGGTCGTGTGTAGGCTTTAATGATGGGAAAAAAACGTGCATGCTCAGAAGCAAGTTATGAGACGGGAGCGCTCGTTCTGGTAAACCTAGCGTTCGTAATGGAGATAGCACATTCGTCACGCTGTAACAGGCAGAAAAGCATGAAGACTGAAACGCGCGAATCGCCTCTCGCCAAACTTCTACTAACACGAAATAAGCAAAAGCAGCCCAAAGGGTGGCGCCACCCGAATGGCACTTCCCCCTTTATAGTGCCAGTGTACGTGTTGTACGTATATTTTCCTTTAGTAAATGAACTCTAATGAGTTAAAGTGGTTGTAAAGCTTTGTTTTGTCATACTTCCCTCCACTGTGCAGCTCGTTTTGCACAGAGTGGCCCCGAACCTCCTCTTCTGGGGTCCCTCGGTGGCTCTCGCGGCTCCTCCCCACATCATATAACCCCCTTGGAAAAGCGCTCTACCTTGCGGGCGTGCTCTCGAGTCATTCATTTGGCGCCCATAGCCGCTGAATGTATGACTCAGCCTGTGTCATTGGATTTGATTGACAGCAGCGGGAGCCAATGGCTGCGCTGCTATCAATCTATCCAATCAAGAGCCGAGAACCCCCGGACAGAGGAAGAGCGCGTCTCTGCCGGCTGAAGTTCCAGGGCTCAGGTAAGTAAAACGGGGGGCTAGGGGGCATGGGTGTCCGCTGAAATTTTTTCAGGGAGGGGCGATTCGGCAGCAGCGATACATAGTCGCATTTAACCCTTTCTTCAAACGCTAGCGGGGGTTAAAAGCGCCCCGCTAGCGACCGATTAGCGCAGCTAAAACGATGGTAAACTGATGCTTTTTAGCGCCGCTTTACCGATTAATACGGCCAGTTGGCAGTGTGAAATAGCTCTTGAGATAATTAAGCTTTACTCCATGCCCATATAAATATAGCCTAGAGAATGTACAGACCCCCCTTCAGCACAGATGGACCCCCTTCAGCACAGACCCCCCATTCTGCACAAACCCCTCCATTCAGCACAGATGGATCCCCCTTCAGCACAGACCCCCCATTCCGCACAGACCCCTCTTCAGCACAGGTGGACCCCCCTTCAGCACAGACCCCTTCATTCAGCACAGATGGACCCCCTTCAGCACAGACCCCCCATTCTGCACAAACCCCTCCATTCAGCACAGACCCCTCTTCAGCACAGATGGACCCCCTTCAGCACAGATGGACCCCCCCTTCAGTACAGACACCTCCTTCAGCACAGATGGACCCCCATTCAGCACAAACCCCCCCCTTAAGCACAGACGGACCCCCTCCCCCATCCCATTCAGTACCTCAGATCAGCAATCAACGCTGCACAGGCACAGCAGGTTCCCTCCCCCTGTGTACACATAAACACTGGCGGGGAGGTGGCTTCACTCTGCTCGCTGTGCCTGTGTGGCATCCAGCCCGGGACAGCTCAGATAGCCCGCGGCCGCAAAACTCTTCAACACCTTCTCGATTTTCCAAGGGGGGTCAATTGCCCCCCCTTTCCTTATGGAGCGGACGCCCATGCTAGGGGGCTGCCTGAAGTTTTTTCACCTTGATGCATTAAAGCGGGGGTTCCGCGGTACATAGTTTTTTTTTTTTTTTTAAAGACCATTCAATAGGGTTCCATATAATAATTTAGTACTCACTCGTCCGGCGATGGAAATCATCCACCGTCCGTTTTCGTATAAAAGAAAAACTTATATTGAGGGACACATTGATTTAAGATACCACGGTCACTGCACCAGATACGCGCTTTTTTTAGCACCTGCCTCCTGGGCCGGGCCTTTTGGCTAGGACCGGAGGAATTTTTTATTCCTGGCCGGAGGGCCTGGTCATTGTTTCACCACAATGGCCACTTCTTTCACTCTCCTCTCCACTATCCCTTCCCCCACTTTATTTTATTTAAGCCTGTGTTTGTCACTTTTTTGTCTTTTTTTGTTGTGCACGTTTTGTGACACTGTGTGATTAGTAGGGTGCCGGTCCTCGGGCCAGCCCTGAACGTCTTGGGAGTGGGTGGACATGGCCTTCTGGCTTAGTTCGCCTGCTCTCATGGGGTCTCCCTTCGGGGGAGCCCCACCTAGTACTGGGAGGGTTCTGTTTCGGCAGTCCCTCCGAGGAAGTTGGGTCCGTGTCGGCTTCGGTTGCTCGGAACACAGTACCTCAGTCCCCGTCTGGAGCCTAACACCCCGGGGGATCAGGGTTTGGGTCCCTCTTCACAGGAGGACCACTTGACGTTGCACCCGTCTGCACGTTTTTGTGAACACTCTTTATGTGTGTGCACATTTTTTCTGCACCGGGTGGAGTTTTTGGGTGTGTTCACACGCCATAGGCTTTTCAAAAAATAAAAATAAAAGTGGCTGGTTGAAAAATAAAAACCAAAGAAAAAAAAATGCAGAGTTTTGAGTTTTACCTTGAGAAGGAGCGCTCCAGTCCCACGCTGAAGACACATCGGGTTGGATAGACACAGAAGGAGGAGCTGAAAAAATATATACAATATGCATCATTTCTGCTTTATTTATTGCAATTTACAGTATTTGTTCCTGGTGCAACTTTATTTACACCAAGCAGTCTTTTTATGTAAAAAAAGTAATGTGCTGCCACAAATAATCCTCATAATGGGTCTAATTTCCTTCTAGCGGTCATAAAGCAGTATTTTCCTGAAATACAGCAATCAGCAAAATATTGCATTATGGCCACTGGATTTGGACAAGAAAGAAGAAGAAACACATTAGGCACATTACCACTTAAGACCCGGACCAAAATGCAGGTATAGGACCCGGACAGTTTTTGCGATTCGGCACTGCGTCGCTTTAACTGACAATTGCGCGGTCGTGCGACATGGCTCCCAAACAAAATTAGAGCCTTTTTTTCCCACACATAGAGCTTTCTTTTGGTGGTATTTGATCACCTCTGCGGTTTTTATTTTTTGCGCTATAAACAAAAATAGAGCGACAATTTTGAAAAAAATTCAATATTTTTTCCTTTTTGCTATAATAAATATCCTCCAAAAACATATAAAAAAAAAAATTTTTTCCTCAGTTTAGGCCTATACGTATTCTTCTACATATTTTTGGTAAAAAAAATCGCAATAACCGTTTATCGATTATAGTGTTTACAAAATAGGGGATAGTTTTATTGCATTTTTATAAAAAATTATTTTTTTACAACTAATGGTGGTGATTAGCGTTTTTTTCGTGACTGCAACATTATGGCGGACACATCGGATTATTTTGACACATTTTTGGGACCATTGTCATTTTCACAGCAAACAATGCTATAAAAATGCATTGTTTATTGTGAAAATGACAATTGCAGTTTGGGAGTTAACCACTAGGGGGTGCTGAAGGGGTTAAGTGTGACCTCATATGTGTTTCTAACTGTACTGGGGCGGAGCTGGACGTGTGACATCATTTAACGTGTTTCCCTATATCAGGGAACACACGATCAATGACAGCGCCACAGTGAAGAACGGGGAAGCTGTGTTTACACTCACCTCTCCCCGTTCTTCAGCTCCTGTGACCGATCGCGGGACTCCAGCGGTGATCGGGTCCACGGGTCCCGCGGTCACGGAGCTTCGGACCGGGTCGCTGGCGAGCCACGGCTGCGCGTTCCCGCGACCCACGGCTGGGCACTTAGGCTCCATTCACACCTAGGCGTTTTTACGCCTGTAGCGCGACGCGCACAAACGCCAGAGGGACGAAAAGTAATGAAAGGCAATGGGGATGGTTCACATCTGAACGCCTAAACGCCTGTAGCCTGTAGCCTGAAGCTCAAAAAAGTTCCGGACCCTTTTTTGTCGCTCCTAGCGCGCTATATGCGCGTATTTGAGCGTTTTTTTTTACATTGAAGTCAATGTAAAACGCCTGATACGCGCGTATTGCGCGTAAACACGCGCTTGTACAAGCGTTTTGACGCCTGTGTTGCTGAAATCCCAGGAAGAGGAATAAAAAATTCCTAGGAGAGCAACAAGTGATGTCAGGGATGATCATTTTTCTTATTGGCTAATATGGAAAAAGACAAAGTACAAAAACGTCGAACGCCACTGTGCGAAAACGCGCGCATACGCGCATATACGCGCGACAAAAACGTCGGTAAAAATCGCCTGTAAAAACGCCTGTACGCCCTACGCCTAGGTGTGAATGGAGCCTTAAAGAGGACGTACAGGTACGTGCTTGTGCCCAGCCGTGCCATTCTGCCGACGTATATGTGCAGGAGGTGGTTAAAGGGGTTGTAAAGGAAAATTCTTTTTTTCATAATAAGCAAAATAATAAAAAAATAAAAGACTACTAAAAGTAACAAAAATATATAAATTCTAAAAAATAATAAAAAATAAGACTACTAAAAATAACAAAAATATATAAATTCTAAAAAATAATAAAAAAAATAAAAAAACTACTAAAAATAACAAAAATATATCAATTCTAAAAAATAATAAAAAAATAAAAGATGACTAACACAAAACTACTGATGTCCAAGCCTCATCAGTGCCACCTATCAGTGCCCATCAGTGCTGCATATTAGTGCCACTGTCACACTGATAGAAATAGTGCTGCCGACTCGCTTAGAATAATAAAAAAAATGGTCCTCCTCCGACGCTGGCTCCCGCCGTAGTGTCAGCTCAAGTGTCTGCCAGTTCTTATATAGCCACGACCCATGACATCACAAGGGGCAGGGTCTCAGAGTGACATCACCGGATGGCCACGCCACAGGGGTGTGTACGCTGATTTACGCCTAGAATGCGTAAATCAGCGAGATACGCCTATTTACGAACGTACGCTTGCCCGTCGCAGTAAAGATACGCCGTTTAAGTAAGACGTTTTCAGGCATAAAGATATCCCGCCAAAAAGATGGCGCAGCCAATGTTAAGTATGGACGTCGGTCCCGCGTCAAATTTTTTACGTCGTTTGCGTAAGTCGTCCGTGAATGGGGCTGGGCGTAATTTACGTTCACGTCGAAACCAATGAGTCTTTGCGGCATAATTTGGAGCATGCGCACTGGGATACGTCCACGGACGGCGCATGCGCCGTTCGTTAAAAACTTAATTTACGTGGGGGTCATGCTTTATTTACATAAAACACGCCCACCTCTTCACAATTTGAATTAGGCGCGCTTACGCCGGCACATTTACGCTACGCCGCCGTAACTTAGGACGCAAGTGCTTTGTGAATACAACACTTGCCTCTCTAACTTACGGCGGCGTAGCGTATATGAGATACGCTACGCCTGCCTAACGTTAGGCAGGTCTACTTGAATCTGGCTAAGTCTCTCTAGCAATACACAGCAAACTGAGCATGTGCAGAGTTCCCCCAAGGCTCTGTTCTATCAGCAGATGGATTGGGGACAGTGGAAGAAGGGGAGGGTCAGAGAAGACAGGATCAATCTGCCTTTTTACACAATGCAGAGGATTAACCCCTTAGGTTCCACAGTAACAAGCATGCTTTACTGCATATACAGACTGATTTTACTGTTGTGGGTTTAGTAACAAGTTAACAGTTAGGTATAAGCCCTGTGTGCTATGTGTGCCCACCCCCATTCCTTTACATTCCATTGCTGAGCAGGTCTGGACTAGGGAAGTAAAGTGCAGATACCGGAGTATAATGAAGCTGGGGGCAGAATAGACACTACAGGTTCTCTTAGGCAGTCAGAGCTGATTAGTCACCTTGTCTATAGTTAGTGATTTCCACAACTTCCTGTTTTAACTGCTTGCCGCCCGCCGCATGTACATGTACGTCCACAGAATGGCACGTACAGGCAGATGGGCGTAAAGGTACGTCCCTGCCTTTCCGCGGGTCGGGGGTCCGATCGGGACCCCCCGCGCTACATGCGGCAGGCGGATACCCGCGGGGAGCGATCCGGGACGACGGCGCGGCTATTCGTTTATAGCCGCTCCGTCGCGATCGCTCCCCGGAGCTGAAAAACGGGGAGAGCCGTATGTAAACACGGCTTCCCCGTTCTTCACTGTGGCGGCTGCATCGATCGAGTGATCCCTTTTATAGGGAGACTCGATCGATGACGTCAGTCCTACAGCCACACCCCCCTACAGTTGTAAACACACACTAGGTGAACCCTAACTCCTACAGCGCCCCCTGTGGTTAACTCCCAAACTGCAACTGTCATTTTCACAATAAACAATGCAATTTAAATGCATTTTTTGCTGTGAAAATGACAATGGTCCCAAAAATGTGTCAAAATTGTCCGAAGTGTCCGCCATAATGTCGCAGTCACGGAAAAAATCGCTGATCGCCGCCATTAGTAGTAAAAAAAATTTTTTTTATAAAAATGCAATAAAACTATCCCCTATTTTGTAAACGCTATACATTTTGCGCAAACCAATCGATAAACGCTTATTGCGATTTTTTTTACCAAAAATAGGTAGAAGAATACGTATCGGCCTAAACTGAGGGAAAAAAATGTATATATGTTTTTGGGGATATTTATTATAGCAAAAAGTAAAAAATATTGCATTTTTTTCAAAATTGTCGCTCTATTTTTGTTTATAGCGCAAAAAATAAAAACCGCAGAGGTGATCAAATACCACCAAAAGAAAGCTCTATTTGTGAGGAAAAAAAGGACGCCAATTTTGTTTGGGAACCACTTCGCACGACCGCGCAATTGTCTGTTAAAGCGACGCAGTGCCGAATCGCAAAACCTGGCCTGGGCATTTAGCAACAAAATGGTCCGGGGCTTAAGTGGTTAAAGCAATATCCCAGTTTCCATTCGTTTAGAAATCCCTCTATAAATACATCACGACATAGGTCACAACGGGTTTACCCATGTTGAATGGATCCACTTGGAGTGTCGGGCTGGGGGAGGGGCTTCTCGCGGTTTGCAGAAAGGGGTCTCCTGCCGTGGCATTTGAAGCACTGAGGAAGGTGCCAAGTAGGTCCTTAGCTGGCTGCTTCGGACTCGATCCAAACGGATCGAACGTGGACGCTGTGGAGGATACAGAAAGTTATCGTGAGCAATGCTGCAAGGCGATGACATCACTAGTCATGTGACAGGAGAAGGGTGCGCAAAGGGAACGCATCTCTGTGATAAGTGTGGGGCCAGGGGGCGGAGGATCAGTACACACCACAAAGTCAGAGATACAGTGAGTAACACTACCTATGATTAGAGTTGCCAGTAAAAGTCCCCACTACAGCAGATGACCTTCATCAAGAGCACCTAAGGGCCCCCCCCCCCCCAGCACTGCCACTGATCCCATTCCCCCCCACCAAGGAGTAAGAGAAGGAATAAAAAGAAAATACATGGAAGGGAGAGGAAAAGAGGGGGAGGAACAAAGAAAAAGGGAAAGAATAAGAGAACAAGAAAGACGGCTAGAGAGATGGAGGGGGGGGGGGGGGGGAGCAAGAAATTAGGATAGAGAGAGATAAAAGGGAAAGAAAGGAGAACAAAGAGTGGTTGATCCTAAAATGTACCCTAAGGCTCCATTCACACCTCCGTGACAACGGCGTACGCGGCGTATTTTGCCGCGAGTGTGAAACTTTTTTTTTCTTTTTTCAAATTCTTCCCATTGCTGTCAATGAGAGAACGCCAATGTCGCCTGAAAAAAGGGTCCGGGACTTTTTTTCAGGCGACAGGCGTTCGGCGTCTATGAGATGTGAACCATCTCCATAGACAGCAATGGGAATTCCCCCCTCTAGCGGCACAAGCGTCCGGCGTCGGGCGTTTTGTCGCATAGATGTGAATGGAGCCTAAGGCCCCGTACACACGAGAGGATCCATCCGCTGAAAAATCTCAGCGGATCGGTTTCAGCGGATAGATCCCCTGGTGTGTACGTTCCAGCGGATATTTATCCGCGGATATTTCCGAATTCCAGCAAATAAAAATTTGTAGACATGTCTACAAATCTATCCGCTGGAATCGGAACCAGCGGATCGATCCGGTGGTCTGTACAGACTCACCGGATCGATCCGTCCGAACCCATCCCTCGCATGCGTCGTAATGATTCGACGCATGCGTGGATATCCTTATATGACAGCGTCGCGCACGTCGCCGCGTCATCATCGCGGAGACAGCACGACACGTCACCGCGGTGTGAATTCGGAGCGGATTTCGATCCGATGGTGAGTACAATCCAGCGGATCGAAATCCTCATAGGATTTATCCGCGGAAACGGTCCGGAGGACCGTATCCGCGGATAAATCCTCTCGTGTGTACCCGGCATAAGGGGTTTTAATACCGTACAAGTGGAAGGGACTCGGGGAGCGCTAAATGTCTGTGGGTTAGGAGTGCAAATTACTTGTCTTGCTTTGGCTGCTGACAACCCACGCTACGAAAATGTTATTGTTAGGGGTCCCCACAACTTGGGAAATTTTATCAAGGGGTCACGGCACTAGAAGGTTGAGAATCACTGACCTAGGTAAAAAAAAATTTAATTAAATAATTTACTATAGATACTTTTATTTTTAAGGGCATCTGGAAGAACATAAACCAGTGAATGCTCCTCTTTACCTTCTCCAATCTTCGGTGACTGGGACGGAGAAGAGGACGCCGCAGACCGCCGTGGCGTTGAATGTGCTGAACCGATTCCACCACTTTGGAAAACGGTCTCCGCAGGCGCCTGAGAAGCTCCAAACAGGTCACACAGGAGGTCTGAGTTGGAAGGTGGTGGCACGGGTTGTGACGCAGGAGCAGCAGCCGCCGCCGCCGAACTAGCATCGAGAAACAACAGGTCAACGTCTTCCGGAGGAGCCTGGGGGGCTGTGCTGGGGAGTTCTGTGCTTTTGTGCTTTGGGGTTCCATGATGTTTTTCTCCACTGGTGTTGCTGTGTTGGCTTGAAAGAGATAGGAGTTCGTCGTCTGATGGCTCGCTCTCATCATGTACTAGCACAGCTCGATCTTCTGATACCGGGTGAGAAGTGGACTTGTCTGACTTCTGGTCTGAGGGATCAAAGCAAATATCAATGTAAAATATGTACAATGAAATAAAGCAAACTAGGGTTGTCCTAATACCACTTTTTTAGGACCGAGTACAAGTACTGATACTTATTATCAAGTACTCGCCGATATCGATTACCGATACTTTTTTAAATCTCATGTGTCAGTGGCACATGTGTCAGTATTTCTTTTTTTTTTTACAATTTTTTTTATTTATTTATTCTTTTACAATGCTTTCTTTTTTTTAAGGGGGGAATGGACAGTGTCAGAGTGTTTTTTATTTAATTTTTAAAATCTTACAATTAATTTTTTTATTATTTATTGCAATTCCTTTTTTTTTATTATCAGCCCTGTTGGGGGGCTTTGGTGAGATATCCAAGGTCTTAACAGACCTCTATTTGAGACAGGGAAAGGGACTAGGGACACAGATTCCCCAGTCCCTTTCTCAGCAGCCTCAGCTGCACTGAAAATGAATGGAGAGAAGACTGCGGCTCCTCTCCATTCAAAAACTGAAACATTGTAAACACAGTCTGTACATTCGGAAAAGGTAGGAGCCATATTTACCGGCTCCTACCTCTGCTCTCCATCCTGACAGATCGAGGGGGTGTAGGAGGAGAACCGAGGGGGACACGGCAGCACGGAGGGGGACACGGCAGCACAGAGGGGGACACGGCAGCATGGAGGGAGACACGAAGCAGCATGGAAGAAGACACGGCAGCACAGAGGGAGATGGCAGCATGGAGGGAGACACGGAGGGAGACAGCAGTATGGACACGGAGGGAAACAGCAGTATGGAGGGGGACACGGAGTGAGATGGCAGTATGGAGGGGGACACGGAGGGAGACGGTAGTATGGATGGGGATACGGCGGGAGACGGCAGTATGGAGGGGGACACGGAGGGAGATGGCAACACGGAGGGGGACACGGAGGGAGACGGCAGCACGGAGGGGGACACAGAGGGGGACAACAGCAGAATGGAGGGGGGCTGGAGGAGGATACGAGGAGAGTCAGCAGTGATCTCCCCCACCGCACTGATCACCCTGACTGTCCAGGTATCGGGTGAAGCATCGGAGCATTTGGCCGAGTACAACTACTCAGGCAAATGCTCGGTATCGGTACCGATACTAGTATCGGTATCGGGACAACCCTAAAGCAAACCTGTTGTGTTGCCATTGAGAAAGCACGGGTTTGCTTTAAACAATATATAAGAAAGAGGGAATATGCAAAGATTCATAGTCCTGCGATTGGCTTAGCATGGTGGAAACTAGGGTTGTCCCGATACCACTTTTTTAGGACTGAGTACAAGTACCGATACTTTTTTTTATGTACTCGCCGATACCGAATACCGATACTTTTTTTTAAATGTGTCCCCAAATGCAGCCATGTCCCCCCACATATGCAGCCATGTCCCCCCACAAATGCAGCCATGTCCCCCCCACAAATGCAGCCATGTCCCCCCCACAAATGCAGCCATGTCCCCAAACATATGCAGCCATGTCCCCAAACATATTGCAGCCATGTCCCCCATATAACCAGCCATGTCCCCCCACATGCAGCCATGTCCCCCCATATAACCAGCATTGTCCCCCGTATATCCAGCATTGTTCCCAGTATATCCAGCATTGTCCCCAGTATATCCAGCAATGTCCCCAGTATATCCAGCAATGTCCCCAGTATATCCTCCAGCAATGTCCCCAGTATATCCTCCAGCAATGTCCCCAGTATATCCTCCAGCAATGTCCCCCGTACCTGTTATGATGTTCTCGCGGGCTGCCACGTTAATCACCACGGCGCGGGGAACATTTCAGACAGCTTTCGTTTGAACAGCTGTTTTCCCCGCCGCGCTGTGTATAGAGACACTCCCCCTTGCTCGCGATTGGACAGATCCGTCCAAGGGGGAGTGTCTATGCGCGGCGGGGAAAACAGCTATTCAAACGAAAGCTGTCTGTAATGTTCCACGCGCCGCGGTGATTAACGTGGCAGCGGCGGTGGTGGCGGCGGTGATGGCGGTGGGGGGGAAGTACTCTATTTTAGTATCGCGGTATTAGCGGGAGTACGAGTACTCCCGCTAATACTCGGTATCGGTCCCGATACCGATACTGGTATCGGTATCGGGACAACCCTAGTGGAAACACCAGAGATAAAGCATGGTTTTCTCATTTGTTCCTTGTTCATTCAGGGGCTGCCTCATAGACTTTAGATTAGAATAGAGGGTTACTCAACCAGGGTTCTCGAGGGGTTCCTTACGCAATAAGCAAATTCTACCTCCCAGATAAGTTCCCGCTGACACCATTGATCTTTATAGCTCTCTGTTAGGGGTGTAATTCTCCATAATGAACACAAGTATAAGGAACATTCTTCCCACTGAACATTGGCTCCCGCTCCTGTCAATCAAAAGCTGTCACATGGAAGCGGGTGGCAGAGCCAAGTCCAGTTGTCTGTGTCAATGCACGCAGCAGTGGGACTCGGGAGCGAGCACGCACAGGTGCCCCCATGGAAACTGGATTTCCAAGGTTGGTACCGGCCAAAGAAGAGGGGTCAGGTGCATCGGTGGAGGGGGACCCCAGAAGAAGGGGATCGGGGCTGCTCTGTACAAAAGGATTGCACAGAGCAGGTAAGTATAGGCATGTTAGTTATTTTCATTGAAAAAAACTAAAAAAAACAAACAAGGGTTTAATCCCGCTTTAGGGTTCTTATATTACTTATTCAAGTGTACAGGTCACCAAGCTGAAAAGGCCACTTTATGGGCCTAATGAATGTCATGTCTCTCTAGAGAGTAACACCATCAGGCAGACACAAGACCTTCAGTACTGTCATAAGTGTCTGCTGAATTAATAGGCTATGTTTTATAAGCAATGGACTAGTCCAGGAGTATCCAAACTTTCTAAACAAAGCACCAGTTTACTGTCCTTCAGTCTGTAGGGGGGCCGGACTGTGGCCAGCAGGAAATTCTGGCATCAATGGGAGTAAACAGTGCCCCATATTTGGTATCAGGGGGAGGAATAGTACCCCATTGTTGGTATCAATGGGAGAAATAGTGCCCTATTGTTGGTGTCAGTGGGAGGAATGGTGCCCCATTGCTGGTGTCAGTGGCAGGAATAATGCCTCATTTTTGGTGTCAAAGGGCAAAATAGTATCTCATATCAGTGTGATGACTAGTGCCCCAAGGGCCAGGCAAACAAAGGGCTGCATCTGGCCCCGGGGCCACATTTAGGAGACCTCTGGACTAGTCCATACATTGCCTACTGTTTATAAACAGATACTCTTCAGACATTTCTAAAAAAGCCTACCTTGCCAGCTCAAGGAGGAGAAAAAGGCCCCCTGCCCGGGCCCAGCGTTCCTAAAGTTGTCAGGATGTTGTTCCACTGGAGCTCTGCCTATTGAGGACAAACACGGGTAGGTAAAGACAAATATACAAAGAACTGGAGATCGGGCAATGCTTAGATCATCAGATCTGCATTATCTTCCTATAAAAAGAAACCCTTCCCTCTCTAAGTCCCAGCACAATACAGAAAAACCTTGGTTTACAAGCATAATTCATTCCAAAAACATGCTTGTAATCCAAAGCACTTGTATATCAAAGCATTTTTTTTACAGGGTATAAAAGAGAAGAGAGGCACCTCTAAGTGTAGCAATATGTTGGTAAATGTTGTACCTTCATTAAATGTAACCATGTTGCTACACTTGGAGGCCCCTCTCTTCTCTTTTATACTCAGTTGTGACATGACGCTACTCTTATATCAAGACACCGCTTGTATATCAAGGCAAAATGTATTAAAACATTTTGCTTGTTATGCAAAACGCTCTCAAACCAAGGTTTTACTGTATTACATTAGCTTTGTGTTGCCATCATGTATAGATTACAATGGGCACCATATTGGTCTGCGGGCTGGAAGGCCCTATAATACAGAGAGGGGCACAAGGAAAAGGTGTATAGATGAGGATTCTATAGGAAACGCAGTCAAAGCCTTGTACCAGGAAACCCTTTTGTGCTCACTGGTCCTCCATTTATCAAGCTTCTGTTACTAGTGAAAAATATGGATTGCGCTACCGTGAAGATTTAATCCTGTGTAATACACACAATTAATTTACACCTATGAGTGTTACCTTGTGTAATTCTACCGCAAATAAGTGACAATCCACTAAAACCAAATGTTTTGTATGTATTCTAAAAAAACGACATACGTGTATATAAAACGCACATCAATACGTGCGTGTGTGTTGATATATCCAAAATCAAACTCACTAAATGACATGCTCTACCCCCTACCAAGTGCTCAAGATGACAAATCTTTAAAACAAAAAACGTAAACGACAAACAGGTGTATATTATAGTATCACCAGACCATAATTGATATGGTGAGAAAGGTATAAATATATGCGTGAAAAAGGGTTCCTACGTGGAACCTCTTCCCTTTATTAAGCACTTGAGAGCCGCGCTTTAGACGAAAGACATCAACAGCGTGGCTCTCAACTGCCGGGTGGACGTCCTTTTATGTGCATTCCCCGCGCGCGCCCCTAGGGGCGCGCAGCGGGGAAACACTGTGCCCGGCGCATCGCTGAGATGCCGATGCGCGTGCCTGGCGGCTGCGATGTCCGCCAGGTACCCGCGATCGGCGGTGACAACAGGGACGTGGAGCTCTGTGTTTGAGAGATGGCCGGAACTTGAGCGCCGGCCACCTGAATAACGGCAGCTGGTTGGCTGTGTGGAAGTGCCTATCAGAGCCAGCGGCTTTCCGAGTACAACCCTCGGCTCCCGGATGTCTTATCCTCGGAACGTACGGGGGGGGGGGGGGTGCGTTCCTTGGATAAGACTGACGGCCGTCTCAGCCAATCAGGTTCCCCGATTCTGGTTATCGGTAACATGATTGGCTGAAGCGTCACCAAGGCGGGAGAAGACATCGAGAGACGTAGAAGGAGTAAGGTAAGTGCATTTTACAGGGCACAGCGGCGACAAAGGGCACAGTGGCATCAATGGGCACAGTGGTGGCAAAGGGCACAGTGGCATCAATAGGCACAGTGGTGACAAAGGGCACAGTGGTGACAATGGGCACAGTGGCAACAATTAAAGGGCACAGTGACATGCACAGTGGCAACAATTGGCACAGTGGCGACAATTAAAGGGCACAGTGGTGACAATTGGCACAGTGGCGACAATTGAGGGGCACAGTGGCGACAATTGAGGGGCACAGTGGCTGCGTTTTATGGCATGGCACAGTGGCTGCGTTTGATGGCATGGCACAGTGACTGCGTTTGATGGCATTGCACAGTGACTGCGTTTGACGGCATGGCACAGTGGTGCGAATTGATGGCATAGTGACTGCATTTGATGGCATGGCACAGTGGTGATAATTGATGGCACAGTGGCTGCGTTTGATGGCATGGCACAGTGGTGACAATTGATGGCACAGTGGCTGCGTTTGATGGCATGGCACAGTGGCTTCGTTTGATGGCATGGCATAGTGGTGACAATTGATGGCACAGTGGCTGCATTTGATGGGCACAGTGAGGCTGCAATTTTTTTCTTTTATTTTTTTTTTCGTTTGCGCCCCCCCCAAAAAAATTGAGCACCAGCCGCCACTGGTGCCTTGTCCTGTGATTTGGGACTGCAAAGTCGCATGACAAGTCGTACCCCCCCATGATTTACCATTCATATCTGTGCAACTTCAAGTCGCAGCGACTTCAAAGTAGTCCCTGCACTACTTTGGTCCCACTTTGATGAGACTTGAGGTCCACAGACCTCAAGAATATACAGGCATTGTGTCAAGTCGCATCAAAATGATGGCAAAAATCGCTGCAAAAAAAATTGCGTGACTTTCAGGTCGCAATAGGGGAAACCTAGGCTTAGAGGAGCTTTCTGAGTGTTTTTGCATTTCCCAGACATTGATCCATCGGACACAAAGCGCCTCCGTCATCCTCAGGGTTGTATGTTGGATACCATTCAGTCTCAGAAACCTGAAAGAGACCGGCACCCCATCGCCATCTCTTACCCCCCACAGCCTGGGCTTCCTGCTGTTCCTGTTGTGAAGAGAAGAGGATGCTGGGGTTAATGTCCTTCGATACAAAATTTTCCCAGGGAGGGGTGAGGTCCGTCTGTCTGTCCGTGGACTCGATCTCAATGTCAAGCGTTATGTGAAACAGCTGAGGATACTTGTCTGGAGAATCGCACGCGTCAAGCTCAGGCCTGAGGATTTAAATAATAAGAGAGTCATGCAAGGTTTTATGCATTTAAAAACGCTGTCGTATCTTAGCTGACTATTTACGCCGGCCGCTAGGGGCGTGTACGCTGATTTACGCCTAGAAGGCGTAAATCAGCGAGATACGCCTATTCACGAACGTACGCTTGCCCGTCGCAGTAAAGATACGCCGTTTACGTAAGGCGTTTTCAGGCGTAAAGTTATTCCAACAAAAAGCTGGCCTAGCCAATGTTAAGTATAGACGTCGGTCCCACGTCGAATTTTGAAAATTTTACGTGGTTTGCGTAAGTCGTCCGTGAATGGGGCTGGACGTAATTTACGTTCACGTCGAAACCAATAAGTCCTTCCGGCGTAATTTGGAGCATGCGCACTGGAATACGTCCACGGACGGCGCATGCGCCGTTCGTTCGGCCCCTCATTTGCATGGGGTCACGGTTCATTTTAATACAACACGCCCACTGCCTTGCTAATTTGAATTAGGCGCGCTTACGCCAGCCCATTTACGCTACGCCGCCGTAACTTAGGACGCAAGTGCTTTGTGAATACAGCACTTGCCTCTCTAACTTACAGCGGCGTATATGTGATACGCTACGCCTGCCTAACGTTACGCCCATCTACGTGAATCCAGCTAAGAGTCTTAAAAACAGGCTCGGTCCTTAAGTGGTTAATTTCTCTGTAAACGGCTCAACTAGAAAACAGAGTAATCTAAACATCTACATTAAAATGCAAAACCTAAAAGTACATTTATACTTACTTTGTAAATTTTAACACTGTTGTTCCGAGTGCTATGAAACCCGTGTGAAACTGTAGCTGTAGTATCTGAGTGTTTGTCATCTAAAATCGGAAAGAGACAATAAAAAAACTGGATAGCAGATAAATAACAAACAACATGGTTTCTCAGCAAGAACTAACGGTGATCATACATGCACAGATCTAATTGGCCAATAAATGATTTCTTTTTGCTTGGGAAAGTGGATAAAGAGTGCTGGAACCCGGAGGGTACTTTCTACGTTTATTTTATATTATCATCCTGTAGTATATAATGAAATAAAGTAGAGGCTCTGGACTTGGCTTTGTTCAGATACAGGTTGTTAGTTGTTTTTCCCTTTTATTTTGCCTCTTAATTTTTCTGGGTAAATTGACCCCTCACAGTAGATGTTCTGCCAGCCGGCAGCACAGCCAGGCACCACGACGCACCCGTACGTCTCGGTGAACTGATTTGGCGCAAAACCTATGCTGTGATTGAACACAGCACAAGTTTCAGCCATAGTATAGTGTGCCCAATAGTATATTGTCCCCAATAGAACAGTGTCCCCAATAGTATTGTGTCCCCAATAGTATAGTGTACCCAATAGTATATTGCCCCCAATAGTATAGTGTCCCCAATAGTATAGTATGCCCAATAGAATAGTGTCCCCAATAGTATAGTGTCTCCAATAGTATAGTGTCCCCAATAGTATAGTGTGCCCAATAGTATAGTGTACCCAATAGAATAGTGTCCCCAATAGTATAGTGTCTCCAATAGTATATTGCCCCCAATAGTATAGTGTCCCCAATAGTATAGTATGCCCAATAGAATAGTGTCCCCAATAGTATAGTGTCTCCAATAGTATAGTGTCCCCAATAGTATAGTGTGCCCAATAGTATAGTGTCCCCAATATATTGCCCCCAATAGTATAGTGTACCCAATAGTATATTGCCCCCAATAGTATAGTGTCCCCAATAGTATATTGCCCCCAATAGTACAGTGTCCCCAATAGTATAGTGTGCCCAATAGTATAGTGTCCCCAATAGTATAGTGTGCCCAATAGTATATTGCCCCCAATAGTATAGTGTCCCCAATAGTATAGTGTACCCAATATATTGCCCCCAATAGTATAGTGTACCCAATAGTATATTGCCCCCAATAGTATAGTGTCCCCAATAGTATATTGCCCCCAATAGTACAGTGTCCCCAATAGTATAGTGTGCCCAATAGTATAGTGTCCCCAATAGTATAGTGTGCCCAATAGTATAGTGTACCCAATAGTATATTGCCCCCAATAGTATAGTGTCCCCAATAGTATAGTGTACCCAATATATTGCCCCCAATAGTATAGTGTACCCAATAGTATATTGCCCCCAATAGTATAGTGTCCCCAATAGTATATTGCCCCCAATAGTACAGTGTCCCCAATAGTATAGTGTGCCCAATAGTATAGTGTCCCCAATAGTATATTGCCCCCAATAGTATAGTGTCCCCAATAGTATATTGCCCCCAATAGTATAGTGTCCCCAATAGTATATTGCCCCCAATAGTATAGTGTACCCAATAGTATATTGCCCCCAATAGTACTGTGTTCCCTATAGTATAGTGTGCCCAATAGTATAGTGTACCCAATAGTATATTGCCCCCAATAGTATATTGCCCCCAATAGTATAGTGTCCCCAATAGTATAGTGTACCCAATAGTATATTGCCCCCAATAGTATAGTATGCCCAATAGAATAGTGTACCCAATAGTATATTGCCCCAATAGTATAGTGTGCCCAATAGTATATTGCCCCCAATAGTATAGTGTCCCCAATAGTATAGTGTACCCAATAGTATATTGCCCCCAATAGTATATTGCCCCCAATAGTATAGTGTCTCCAATAGTATAGTGTCCCCAATAGTATATTGTTCCCAATAGTATACTTTCCCCAATAGAATATTTCCCCCAATAGTATAGTGTCTCCAATAGTATATTGTTCCCAATAGTATAGTGTGCCCAATAGTATAGTGTACCCAATAGTATAGTGTCCCCAATAGTATAGTGTACCCCAATAGTATAGTGTCCCCAATAGTATAGTGTACCCCAATAGTATAGTGTACCCCAATAGTATAGTGTCCCCAATAGTATAGTGTACCCAATAGTATAGTGTCCCCAATATATTGTCCCCAATAGTATAGTGTACCCCAATAGAATAGTGTCCCCAATAGTATAGTGTCCCCAATAGTATAGTGTCCCCAATAGTATATTGCCCCCAATAGTATAGTGTGCCCAATAGTATAGTGTACCCAATAGTATAGTGTCCCCAATATATTGTCCCCAATAGTATAGTGTACCCCAATAGTATAGTGTCCCCAATAGTATAGTGTACCCAATAGTATAGTGTGCCCAATAATATAGTGTCCCCAATAGTATAGTGTCTCCAATAGTATAGTGTCCCCAATAGTATAGTGTCCCCAATAGTATAGTGTCTCCAATAGTATAGTGTCCCCAATAGTATAGTGTCTCCAATAGTATAGTGTCTCCAATAGTATAGTATGCCCAATAGAATAGTGTCCCCAATAGTATAGTGTACCCAATAGTATAGTGTGCCCAATAGTATAGTGTCTCCAATAGTATATTGCCCCCAATAGTATAGTGTCCCCAATAGTATAGTGTCTCCAATAGTATAGTGTCTCCAATAGTATAGTATGCCCAATAGAATAGTGTCCCCAATAGTATAGTGTACCCAATAGTATAGTGTGCCCAATAGTATAGTGTCTCCAATAGTATATTGCCCCCAATAGTATAGTGTCCCCAATAGTATAGTGTCCCCAATAGTATAGTGTGCCCAATAGTATAGTGTACCCAATAGTATATTGCCCCCAATAGTATAGTGTCCCCAATAGTATAGTGTCCCCAATAGTATAGTGTACCCAATATATTGCCCCCAATAGTATAGTGTACCCAATAGTATATTGCCCCCAATAGTATAGTGTCCCCAATAGTATAGAGTGCCCAATAGTATAGTGTCTCCAATAGTATATTGCCCCCAATAGTATAGTGTCCCCAATAGTATATTGCCCCCAATAGTACAGTGTCCCCAATAGTATAGTGTGCCCAATAGTATAGTGTCCCCAATAGTATATTGCCCCCAATAGTATAGTGTCCCCAATAGTATATTGCCCCCAATAGTATAGTGTCCCCAATAGTATATTGCCCCCAATAGTATAGTGTCCCCAATAGTATATTGCCCCCAATAGTACTGTGTTCCCTATAGTATAGTGTGCCCAATAGTATAGTGTACCCAATAGTATATTGCCCCCAATAGTATAGTGTCCCCAATAGTATAGTGTCTCCAATAGTATAGTGTCTCCAATAGTATAGTATGCCCAATAGAATAGTGTCCCCAATAGTATAGTGTACCCAATAGTATAGTGTGCCCAATAGTATAGTGTCTCCAATAGTATATTGCCCCCAATAGTATAGTGTCCCCAATAGTATAGTGTCCCCAATAGTATAGTGTGCCCAATAGTATAGTGTACCCAATAGTATATTGCCCCCAATAGTATAGTGTCCCCAATAGTATAGTGTCCCCAATAGTATAGTGTACCCAATATATTGCCCCCAATAGTATAGTGTACCCAATAGTATATTGCCCCCAATAGTATAGTGTCCCCAATAGTATAGAGTGCCCAATAGTATAGTGTCTCCAATAGTATATTGCCCCCAATAGTATAGTGTCCCCAATAGTATATTGCCCCCAATAGTACAGTGTCCCCAATAGTATAGTGTGCCCAATAGTATAGTGTCCCCAATAGTATATTGCCCCCAATAGTATAGTGTCCCCAATAGTATATTGCCCCCAATAGTATAGTGTCCCCAATAGTATATTGCCCCCAATAGTATAGTGTCCCCAATAGTATATTGCCCCCAATAGTACTGTGTTCCCTATAGTATAGTGTACCCAATAGTATATTGCCCCCAATAGTATAGTGTCCCCAATAGTATATTGCCCCCAATAGTATAGTGTCCCCAATAGTATAGTGTGCCCAATAGTATAGTGTACCCAATAGTATATTGCCCCAATAGTATAGTATGCCCAATAGAATAGTGTCCCCAATAGTATAGTGTGCCCAATAGTATATTGCCCCCAATAGTATAGTGTCCCCAATAGTATAGTGTACCCAATAGTATATTGCCCCCAATAGTATAGTGTCTCCAATAGTATAGTGTCCCCAATAGTATATTGTTCCCAATAGTATACTTTCCCCAATAGTATATTGCCCCCAATAGTATAGTGTCTCCAATAGTATAGTGTCTCCAATAGTATATTGTTCCCAATAGAATAGTGTCCCCAATAGTATAGTGTACCCAATAGTATAGTGTCCCCAATAGAATAGTGTCCCCAATAGTATAGTGTACCCAATAGTATAGTGTCCCCAATATATTGTCCCCAATAGTATATTGCCCCCAATAGTATAGTGTCCCCAATAGTATAGTGTCCCCAATAGTATAGTGTGCCCAATAGTATAGTGTCCCCAATAGTATATTGCCCCCAATAGTATAGTGTCCCCAATAGTATAGTGTGCCCAATAGTATAGTGTCCCCAATAGTATATTGCCCCCAATAGTATAGTGTCCCCAATAGTATAGTGTCCCCAAAAACTCAGTTTGTTTTTTTTACCAGACTTGTAGCAGAATACATTTTGTTCTAAATTTATGAAGAAATGTAATTTAATTGAATATGTTTTATAATAATAATAATAATAATAATAATAATAATAATAATAAAAAAAAAATGGTGTTCAAATACCACCAGGAGAAAGCTCTATTGGTGTGAAGAAAAAAAATTGCTGAAGAGGCAAAAAATGCCCTGGTCATGAAAGGGGGGTAAAACTCTCCAGAGGTCAAATGGTACTATGAATCCTATCCTTATTGCTAACCTTAAAAAAATCCTTCTTCCCTTGGTAGCGTATGGACTCGACTTTTTAATTTTCCAGCTGAGGAACTCAACAGAAAGTGTGTATAGCAGCTTGACAACACACAGTGACGTCACCCATAGCACCCACCTTTGCCTGTAGTCTTCCACCGATTGTGGATCTCATATGATAAACAGAAACGACAACATCACCGTGAACTGTGACACCCAGAGGAAACACCACCTTCCCTTCCTGAACCCGATATTCTCTAAAAGGGAAAACAATTGCATTAATAAACAGGTTGGAGGGGAAAGAACTTACCATTAGTGCGGGAAAACAGTGACTTTCCATGTACTACGTAACACCTCCCTCCCCTCTATCTATACTCGGGTTGTGGGGGTAAAACATGAAAATACTGGAGTTGTGTTGCTAAGGTCCTGGTACCCATCCAGTGGTCCTTTGGCACTTATTGTGCGGCCCCTGGACACATTTTTCGTTATTCGGATGCATCCAAATTTCAATGAAGTTAAAACGAATCTGACATTTTTTTTATTAAATTTGAGTTCAATTTGAAAACTAAATTTGAATTTGAAATCAAATTGAAAAACAAGAAAAGAATAGAAAATAAAGGAAATAGAATAGAGTAAAACAGAATATAATAGAAAATAAAATAATCAAATATAGTAGAAAATAAAGGAATAGAATAGAAAATAAGGGAAGAAAAAAGAAAATAATAGAATAGAGTAAAAACAGAACAAAATAGAATAGAATAGAAAATAAAAGAATAGAATGCTTGGGACAGACAGATCTATACTTAGGCCTAGTACACACGAGAGGATTTATCCGCAAGGATTTGCGAGGATTTTGATCCGATGGAGTGTACTCACCATCTGATCGAAATCCGCTCCGAAATCCCATCGCGATGACGTGTCGCGCCGTCACCACGATGATGACGCAGCGACGTGCGCGACGCTGTCATATAAGGAATTCCACGCATGCGTCGAATCATTACGACGCATGCGGGGGATCCCTTCGGATGGATTGATCCGGTGAGTCTGTACAGACCAGCAGATCAATCCGTTGGGATGGATTCCAGCGGATAGATTTGAAAGCATGTCTTCAAATTTTTATCCGCTTGAAATCCATCCCAGGGGATAAAAATCCGCAGAAACAGATCCGCTGGATTGTACACACCAGGGGATCTATCCGCTGGAGCCGGTCCGCGGATCAATTCCAGCGGATGGATCCTCTCGTGTGTACGGGGCCTTAGACAAAAAGGGGCAGATCCAAAAAAGGATTACGCCAGCGTATCTATTGATACGCCGCGTAATTTTAAAGTTCCCGCGTCGTATCATTGTTTTGTATCTACCGCAGAGGTGATCAATACCACCAAAAGAAAGCTCTATTTGTGGAAAAAAAAAGGACGCCAATTTTGTTTGGGAGCCACGTCGCACGACCGCGCAATTGTCAGTTAAAGCGACACAGTCCCGAATCGCAAAAAGTGCTCTGGTCTTTGACCAGCAATAAGTGGTTAAATAACGAATTAAAACAATTTTTTTTTCCGCGCCTATCTATTGACCATAACTGCCTGAATGGTTAAAGCGTAACTAAATCCCAAGCTTATATTTTTTTCGGTAATGTGGTTAAAAAGGTTTCTAATGTCACCTCTGTCCTGGTACCTGGAGCTCAGCTTTGGTCGAGCACACACCTATCAATACTGATTGACATTCGATCGGTATTTTCCTACACCAATCAAATGAAATTGTATGTGTTGTGAACATGCCCTAAGCCAGGGGTGGGCAACCTTTTCCCTCCAGCTGTGGTGAAACTACAAATCCCATCATGCCTCTGCCTCTAGGAGTCATGCCTGTGATTGTCAGGGTCTTGCAGTGTCTCATGGGACTTGTAGTTTCACCACAGCTGGAGGGCCGAGGTTGCCTACCCCTGTCCTAAGCCTTGGCTATGGACACTCACTTCATCCTCTCGTAGTCCTGCATGGTGCTGAAGAGACGGGTCTCCCCGATCAGGACCTCACAGAACGGCCGACATCCATTCCGCTGTTTATTGAAGCAGGGCACAGGGCTGATGGTGGCACTCCGAATGACAATAGGCTTGCAGTGAGGGTTTACCGGCTTGTCAGAAACCAGGTCACAGATATATCCGATGTACCTAGAAGAGAATAAAATACAAACATCAAAGCTGGATTCCATAACTTAGTGTCATGGATATGCAATAATGTCTGGCAGCTTACCTTCTCCTCATGTGTCCATTAGAGGCCTGACTCCCCTCCCCACTGTCTTTTATCATCTCTCCTTCCTGTGTGGCCCCACCCAGGCCATCCCAGGAAGTCTATATTAACTGTTGCACTGCAGGTCTGCTTTGCTGTTCTACCTTGTTGTTACCTTAAGTTCCCGTCTGCAGTGTGCTACGTTTACCTTCCTGTGTACCGTTTTTGGCTCGTCCCTGACTTCTCCTGTTAGCCTATGACCCTGACCTTTTGCCTGTCCCTCGGTTACCCTTGTCTGCCTGTTGCCCTGACCTCGGTATACCCATCACTATCGCTTGTCCTGGTTGCTGCTTCCCCTCTCTCCCTGCAGAGCGTGACCTAGGGGATCCCAGGGGTCGCGACCTGGATCCAGCTGCAGCGAAGGCCATCCTCACCACTAGAGGCTCTGGTGAACACACAGCTGGTTCTTAGACTCCGCGCCCTGGGCGATCTTGGGTTCACGCTTCCTCTCTGATTGCAGCAGTCGGCTATAGGGTTCACTACCCTGTGGTGCATCCCTGACCCCAACGGGGTGCTTTTGTCACCTGGCTACAGGTGACCTGACACTTAGTAGTAGAAGTTGCCACAGCAGCAATGATTCCAACCCCCAGCTACGTACGGTAGATGATAAGTACAGTGGAACCTCGGATTGCGAGCGTTGTGTCGCAAAACGAGCAGGATTCAAGTCTCTACAGTGTGCAGTACCACATTTGGCCAGAGGTGCGGGGGCGTTGGAGCCGATCGAAAATACTGGGAAATATTCCGTTCCCGAGCCTTTTTGAGGGTGTCCGAATGCAGCCGGGCTGTCCCCGAGTTTTTCCGAATCTCTCCGGCGCCCCCCACCTCTGGCCACATGCGGTATTGCATGCCATAGAAGTCAATGTGTCCCCGCGCCGATTGAACTGCGCATGCTCCGCTTCTAAATTTTCCGTCGTGCTTTGCGCGAAATGACGTCGCAACAACGTCATTTTTGGAACTTAGACGTGACTTACGTCCATCCCTATTCACGGACGACCTACGCAAAAAATAAAAAAAATTCAAATTTCGACGCGGGAACGACGGCCATACTTAACATGGCAAGTCTATCTATACGCCGCAAAATAGCAGATTTAACTATACGCCGGAAAAAGCCGAACTAGAGACGACGTAAGAGAATGCGAAGGCCGCGCGTACGTTCGTGGATCGTCGGAAAAAGCTCATTTGCATACCCGACGCGGAAAACGACGCAAACTCCACCCAGCGGATGCCGAACTATTGCATCTACGATCCGAAGGCGTACGAAGCCGTACGCCTGTCGGATCTTACCCAGATGCCGTCGTATCTTGGTTTGAGGATTCAAACTAAAGATACGACGCGGGAAATTTAAAAGTACGCCGGAGTATCAGTAGATACGCCGGCGTACTCTCTCTGTGGATCTGCCCCAAAATGTTCAATATATGTAATGCTTGAGAGGACTGTCAGAGACTGCAGATAGAGACACCTAATAGAGAAAATGAGGGTCAGAGAGTGAGGACAGGATACATTGTTGGCTGGGGATATGCTACAGAAGACAATATGAACTGGGAAGATGTTAAATGAGACTAGTAGAGATCAATGCTATTACCCCAATCAATGTTCCCACTACAGATTGCTGAGGTCCGAGGGCCGCACCTCATATAACAATGGTCTACATGCGGCCTTCAGGCCACAGGATGGGCACCAGGGAGGATACAGTGAGGGAAAAAAGTATTTGATCCCCTGCTGTTTTGGTACATTTGCCCACTGACAAAAAAATGATCAGTCTATAATTTTATTGGTCGGTTTATTATAACACTGAGAGACAGAATAACAACAAAAATATCCAGAACAATGCATTTTAATGAGTGAAATAAATATTTGACTCCCCTATCAATCAGCAAGATTTCTGGTTCCCAGGTGTCTCCTATACAGGTAGCAAGCTGAGATTAGGAGCACCCTCTTAGGCTGCATTCACACCTAGGCGTTGGCGTTACCAGGCGTTTTTACGCGCGTTTTTTTCGCGCGTTTTGGTGCGCGTTTGTGCGCGTTTGCGCGCGTTTGAGCAGAGCGACGTCCAGCGTTTTTTTTTTTTTTTTTTTTGACCAATAGTAAAATAGATCACCTCTGTCATCATTTGTTGCTATGTGAAAGGTTTTTTTTTCCTCTTCCTGGGTGATAATTCCTCTTCCGGGTCATCCTTGTGCTTCTGACTCAATTGTGAAAATGAGTGATGACGAGATGGCTTTGTTCATGGCAGCAGCCACTGCTAGCCAATATCTTGTAAACGAGAGGCAGAGAAAAAGGAAGAGGCAACGCAGATTTTGGATACACCCCGTCATTGCTGATCGGGAAGAAAGAGGGCAATTTTGGGTGATGTACCAAGACCTCCGTGACCATGAAGACAAATTTCTGGACTACACCAGAATGTCCATAAAAAGGTTAGTAAAAAATGATCTGGAATCATTTATTTTTTACATTGTACCATTTGGGTTGCCACCTTTTCTTCAAGTCAAACATGTACACTTCTGCGGTGCACAACTATTTTTTTTAATACTATGAACTATACATATATTTTGTTAGTATTTTACATTTCTAATCATATGAATATAATAAAAATAGTCCCCTTTCCATTGCAGTGCACAGAGTTCCCCCTTTACATTAGAGTCCACAGAGTTCCCCCTTTACATTAGAGTCCACAAAGTTCCCCCTTTACATTACAGTGCACAGAGTCCCCCTTTACATTACAGTGCACAGAGTCCCCCTTTACATTACAGTGCACAGAATCCCCCTTTACATTACAGTGCACAGAGTCCCCCTTTACATCACAGTCACCCTTTTGCATCTCAACTCCCAGATTTCCCTTTCACTGTATGGGTTAACCAACATAATCTGATTGAAGCGAGACCTCAAGATACTCAGACATAAGGGATGCTCTGTGAACCATGATCTAAGGGGGAAACCGAGATCTCTGATGTACGGAGAGGACTCCAATGTGAGAACTCTGATTTTTCCTAGTGTACTCACCAAGAGGCAGGATAGAGAAAGGGGGTGGGTGCTTCTGTTAGACAGCGATGGAGGGTGAGCTCACTCACCCCTTGGCAGATAGCACATCTCATCCTGGTATATCTGTGGCTGCTGGGTTGTAAGTTTTCATCCCCTGCAGCCATTAACCCTGCCGGAAATCCATATTCTGGTCAGAAAAATCTGTCAGAGTGTCAGGCAGTCTGAAACCCGGACACATGATTCCAAACCCGAACTGTTCTGGTGAATCCCGGAAAGGTGGCAACCCTAGTACCAATCCATTGCCAATTTTAAATTTCATTTTCCTTTACAGCTTTGATGAGTTGCTGGAATTGTTGATCAACAGATTGCAGAGGATGGACACCTACTTCCGCAACTGTATCCCCCCTGTGGAGCGACTTATCATAACACTGAGGTAATTTTTATTTAGCGCTTTGAATGTAATACACTCTATTATATATATATATATATATATATATATATGTGTAATAAAAACCAAACAAAAATTCTGTAGGAACAAAATTATTTTAATATTTTAATCAACCAAAACATTGGGTCTTTTTTTTTTTATTATGAAAATATACACAAAGTGCACAAATACACAAAATATACAAAAATGTTTTATACATAATCCTTATTTACAATTGCTGTAAATTTGGGGAGGAGTCCTCTTCCCCGTGCGGTGACATGGCGACCGACAGTGCGTGGGCAAAAGGGGGCCAAGTGGAGGTGGTGCTGTCTTCCCCTGACCAATTGGAAGGTGGTGTTGCTTGTGGTGGTGGTGGTGTTCGTGTTGGGGCATTCCTGAAAGTCGATTGTCTCGGTCGATGTGGGTAATGTGATGTAGGTGTAGTCGTTGTCGCAGGGTAAGTAGAAGGTGGTGGGTGGTAAGAAGAAAGTGTTGTAGGAGGCAGAGTACTGTATGTGACAGGTGGTGTTGAGAGATGAGGAAAAGGAGAATGAGGGTGGTAAGAAGAAGGTTGTGTATAAGGAAAAGGATTCAGAGAAGTGTGAGTGGAAGGTGTTGGCACAGGAGGTAAATGAGATAGAGTGGTGGTGAAAGGATGGTGCGCAGAAGTCGGTGGTGGTGTTGGTCGAGGAGGTTGGTCGGAAAGCTGTGGTCCTGTCCAAAGGGTAACGGGTGGTGGGGAGAAATGGGTCGTGGGTGGTGTTGGGACATGCTCGGTCCGTTTATTGGCATATGGGCCATAGGGTGGTGGTGGTTCGGATAAATCGTCAGCTTCTGTCGGGGGTATAAATGTCGAGATGTATCTAGCCGTACAGGACAGCACCACCGCTTGCAGATTTGGGGGAACTTTGTCGATTAGTTCCCCCAGACATTTTGCTACATTTTGGCCATACGATCTGTTGCTCATCCGGTCAGACATGTTGGTCATAATGTCCAACATACGATCCAGGGCTGGATCCGGAGCAGGAGCCCTCCTACGCAGAGCACGCGGAGGTCCAATATGCGCAATGTTAACTGGGGGCTGCTCTGCAAGTGGTCTTGTTGCATTAGAAGTTGATGCCTCGGAGTGCTGCGGTTCCGGCTCCAGAGTAGCCATCGCTTGATCCCCCGATGCCACGCTCTCTCTGTCCCCTCTCTCTGCCACGCTCTCTCTGTCCCCTCTCTCTGCCACGCTCTCTCTGTCTACTACAGCTGTGGCAGCCTCGTCCCAGCAGCTTTCAGTACTGAAAAAAGAAATCATGTATTAAAAAATAATTTTAAAACATTTGGTTTACCGAGCAAAGTACAGATAATGGTTTACCTCCCCAAATCCAGCACCGGTCTCAGAAACTCCAATTCCTTTGCGTGAACGTATTCTCTCACCGAACATGCTCCACTCCCACTTCGCCGCTGCTCCCGCTGTGCCTTCAGCTGGCGAGCGTAGGCGTCCCTTATACTCTTCCATCTGAGTTTTAGAATTTTCACTGTAAAAAATAAAATAAAATAATATATATTATTTTCTTTGTAGGTATCTATCAACTGGACAATCGATTGCAAGTCTGCATTACTCGTTTCGTATTGGAAGATCTACTGCCAGTTATATAATTCGGGACACCTGCAGTGCCATTTGGGAAGTCCTGAAACCCATTGTGTTTAAAAAACCGGCAGCAGAGGACTGGGAAAAAATTTCCCAAGTATTCTGGGAACGCTGTAACTTTCCGAATTGTCTAGGAGCGATCGATGGGAAACACATCAGGATTGTTAAGCCCATGGCTAGTGGGAGCCAGTATTTCAATTACAAGAAATACTTTTCATTCGTCTTAATGGCTGTGGCTGATGCCAATTATTGCTTTACCTATATTGACATTGGTTCCTATGGAAGTAGTGCAGACTCTGCGATTTTTGGGAACTCCTCTTTTGGGCAATTACTTCGAACAGATGGTCTGGACCTTCCACAAAATAGTCCACTCCCGGGCACAAACGGCCCTCCCCTACCAAGTGTCTTTGTGGGTGATGAGGCTTTTGCTCTGAACACACACCTACTTCGGCCTTATTCAGGACATAATCTGAACGAAGACAAACGCATATTCAACTACCGGCTTAGCAGAGCACGCCGCGTAGTTGAGTGTGCTTTTGGAATTTTGGCGAACAAGTGGAGGGTTCTCCACACACCGATTGTGCTCAATATGCAAAATGCCATTAGTGCTGTAGAAGCGGCGTGTGCCTTGCACAATTTTGTCAGGCAGCGCGATGGTCTAGATTACGAGGAGCCAGTCCATGAGACTCTGGAAAGAGCTCATTGGACTGGTGTACGTGGGAACACACAGGGGACACATGTCCGTGAACAGTATGCGGCATACTTTGTCTCTCCTGAAGGTCAGGTCCCTTGGCAGCTCAATTCCATTTAATTTATTGAACTTTTCAGCTTTTGACACGCTTATTTTGTGAAAGATAATCTTTACTATGCTGTTTTGTGGAAAAAAAATAAAAAATGATTCATGTTTTAAGAAGTCTCATTCTAATTTTATTTTGATACAGTTTTATCATTGGGTTCAATAGACCTATGATATTGTGTGCCATTTTATATTAGTGACATTCTATCTATTGTAAACTTAGTTTATGTATTTATTCTGTGGTCTAATAAAGGGCCTGTAAGTGACCGCCTAGACGTGGGTTGGGGGTCCGATCAGGACCCCCAGGGTACATCCGGGGGTTAAGTGGCTCTATATGTGTCCCCCTGCGTGTCACTTTCTCCTCCTGTGTAAACACAGGAAGAGGGAAGTGATGACACTGACACCAGTACACGTAGGCACAATCCCCTTTTGGATCTCCAATCCACTCCCCCATCCCCTTGTCACAGTATCAATGAATGCAGTGAACATATATTTACTGATCACTGCAGGCAGAGTGTAGGTCCTGTGTAGCCCCCGTCCCCACCTGCCGCTGTAGTCGCTAGGTCGATTGAATTTTTTTATTTTTTTAGATTAAAGATGTGTAAAATAATATTTTTTTTGGAAAATGTCACTAAATTTTTGGATTATTAAAAATCACAGAGGGGATCAAATATCACCATTAATAAGCTCTATTTGTGGGAAGAAGAGAACGCAATTTATGTTTATAAGCCATGTCGCATGACCGCACAATAGTCATATTTGTAAAGACACATTTTTAAACTTAACAGCATATTGGTACGGTAATAAATGCCTACTGTAACGACAAACAATCATTCCATTATTTCATTAGTGGCATTTTGTATTTCTGTTATGTTTTTTGATAGAGTTTACCTTTGCTATCATGGGACTTATTTATCCGTGCCCAGTTCTCATAGATTTGGCTCCCAATAGAACACCAAGCGTCCCAACGGGTGGTCCTCATTTTGTAGCCCGGTGCCCTGCTGTCATAAAGACAGGGGTGCTCCTTCACCATCCTGATGAAATTTTCAGGCTCCAGCATCGAAAGGGTTCTATCAAATTCGGCCTCCATTGATAAAAATGTGACTTTTCTTTATTGTAAGTAAAGTAAAATGGTGATTTCACAAGTTCCTGTAAAAAAATATGTCATTTCCTGTTTTGTTTTGGAGCTGTATGGGCGTCAAAACGCGCGTAAAAACGCGCATAAAAACGCTTGCTGTCGCGCGATACGCTCAATTCGCGCGTTTCCCATTACTTTCTATGGTAAAAAAAAACGCGCGGAAACGCCTATGTCGCGCGCTTCGCGCGACAAAAAAAGGTCCGGGACTAGTTTGAGCTTCGCGCGACAGGCGTTCAGGCGTTCAGGTGTGAACAGGCACCATAGGAAACAATGTTAAATCTGCCCTCCCGCGTTCGTGAGCAGTGCGTTTCGGGCGTAAAAACGCCTAGGTGTGAATGGGGCCTTAAAGGGAGTGCTCCTAATCTCAGCTTGTTACCTGTATAAAAGATACCTTTCCAGAGAAGCAATCAATCAGATTCCAATCTCTCCACCATGGGGCCAAGACCAACGAGCCGTCCAAGGATGTCGGGGACAAGATTGTAGACCTACACAAGGCTGGAATGGGCTACAAGACCATCGCCAAACAGCTTGGTGAGAGGAGACAACAGTTGGTGTGATTTTTCACAAATGGAAGAAACTAAAAATAACTGTCACTCCCCCTCGGTCTGGGGCTCCATGGAAGATCTCACCTCGTGGAGTTTCAATGATCATGAGAACGGTGAGGAATCCACCCAGAACTACCCGGGAGAATCTTGTCAATGATCTCAGCTGAGACCACAGGGCCAGATTCACGTAGAATCGCGGCGGCGTAACTTATCCTAGATAAGTTACACCGCCGCAATTTTTCATCGCAAGTGCCTGATTCACCAAGCACTTGCGATGAAAACTACGCCCGCGGCCTCCGGCGCAAGGCGGGCCAATTCAAATGGGCGTGTGCCATTTAAATTAGGCGCGCTCCTGCGCCGGACCTACTACGCATGCTCCGTTTCCTAACTCCCGCCGTGCTTTGCGCGCCGTGACGTCATTTTTTTGAACGGCGACGCGCGTAGCGTACTTCCGTATTCCCGGACGGCTTACGCAAACGACGTTAAATTTTGAATTTCGACGCGGGAACGACGGCCATACTTTAGACAGCAATACACTTGCTGACTAAAGTTAAGGCAACAAAAAAAAAGTGTAACTTTGCGACGGGAAACTAGACTAGCGTCGACGTAGCGAACGCGAAAAACCGTTGTGGATCGCCGTAACTCCTAATTTGCATACCCGACGCTGGTTTACGACGCAAACTCCCCCCAGCGGCGGCCGCGGTACTGCATCCTAAGATCCGACAGTGTAAAACAATTACACCTGTCGGATCTTAGGGATATCTATGCGTAACTGATTCTATGAATCAGTCGCATAGATAGAAACAGAGATACGACGGCGTATCCCTTTTGTGAATCTGGCCCACAGTCACCAAGAAAACAATAGGTAACACACTACGCTGTGCCTGATTCACCAAGCACTTGCGTGTAAACTTACGGCGGTGTAACGTAAAGGCGTCCGGCGCAAGCCCGCCTAATTCAAATGGGGCGTGTACCATTTAAATTAGGCGCGCTCCCGCGCCGGACGTACTGCGCATGCTCCGTTTTGAAATTCCCACCGTGCTTTGCGCGAAGTGACGTAATTTTTTTGAATGGCGACGTGCGTAACGTACTTTCGTATTCCCGGACGTCTTACGCAAAAAAAAAATTGAAATTCGACGCGGGAACGACGGCTATACTTTAACATGGCTCGTCTAAATTTAAGCCATGTTAAAGCAGCCGTAACTTTGCGACGGAAAAAACGACTAGCGACGACGTAACGAACGCGAAAACCTTTGTGGATCGCCGTAAAAGCTCATTTGCATACCCGACGCTGGAAAACGCTGCAAACTCCACCCAGCGGCGGCCGAAGTATTGCAGCCTAAGATCCGAAGGCGTACGAAGCCGTAAGACTGTCGGATCTTAGCCAAAAGCCGTCGTATCTTGTTTGTGAATCACAAATTAAGATACGACGCAGCAAATTTGAAAATACGCCGGAGTATCAGTAGATACTCTGGCGTATTTCTTCTGTGAATCTGGCCCATTGTGTAAGAAAAACCTGAATTTATATTTAAATTATCTTGAACAGTGGAAACAAGGTTTAAGAGTAACTTGGTTTGAGAGCAACTTTTTTTTTTTAATTCTGACTCGGTTTTCGAGTGTTGATTCGCAGGACCTCATTTGGCCTGAGGTACGGGGGCGCAGGTGCTGAGAAAACCTGAACATTGACCTGCAGTACCTAATTTGGCCTGAGGTACGGGGGGCACAGGAAACAAGCCGAAGTGTCCTCTGGCCTTCTCGGCCGTTGTCGGCGCTCTCTGGCGCCCCCCACCTCTGGCCGCATTCGGTATTGCATCCCATTGAAGTCAATGCGGAACAAATTATTTTAGTTTCCATTGACTTCGATGGGAAAACTCGCTTTGATATGCGAGTAGCATTCTCCTGGAACGGATTATGCTCGTAATCTGAGGTTCAACGGTACATTTATTTCCCCCTGTAACATGTGACATTACTTACCGCCTATGTGACGGCCACAGGCCTATACCTGGGCGTTTTGCATTGAGCAGTTGGATGGCGGGGATGGGATTGGAGAAAAGGTGACAAACGCAAAACATTGCGCTGACTAAGACTGCGGAGGCGGCCCGTCCATCCTGTACAACAGAGAGCACAAAACACAATTATTGTTACCAAACTGATAGTGACCTTAAACCATACCCTACTCTGTGAATAGAGCGACAATTATGAAAAAAATTCAATATTTTTTACTTTTTGCTATATTAAATATCCCCCAAAAACATATATATAAAAAAAAAAATTCCCTCAGTTTAGGCCGATACGTATTCTTCTACATATTTTTGGTAAAAAAAATCGCAATAAGCTTTTATCGGTTGGTTTGCGCAAAATGTATAGCGTTTACAAAATAGGGGATAGTTTTATTGCATTTTTATTAATTTTTTTTTTTTTTTACTACTAATTGCGGCGATCAGCGATTTCTTTCGTGACTGCGACATTATGGCGGACACTTCGGACAATTTTGACACATTTTTGGGACCATTGTCATTTTCACAGCAAAAAATGCATTTAAAATGCACTGTTTACTGTGAAAATTACAGTTGCGGTTTGGGAGTTAACCACAAGGGGGCGCTGAAGGGGTTATGTATAACCTAACCTAATATGTGTTTCTAACTGTACTGGGGGGTGTGGCTGTAGGCTTGACGTCATCGATTGTGTATCCCTATAAAAGGGAACACACGATCGATGACGGCGCCACATTGAAGAACGGGGAAGCTGTGTTTACACTCACCTCTCCCCGTTCTTCAGCTCCGGGGACCGATCGCGGAACTCCAGCGGCGATCGGGTCCGCGAGTCACGCGCCCGCGACCCACGGCTGGGCACTAGCACTAGCTGCTGGGCACGGCTGGGCACTAGCAGAGGACGCACCTGTACGTGCATGTGCCCAGCCGTGCCATTCTGCCGATGTAAATGTGCAGGAGGCGGTCCTTAAGCGGTTAAGCCATGACTAGGTAGAAAAGAACAGTCAAAAGACCTGCGTAACAAGGTAATGAAACTTTACAAAGATGGAAAAGGATCTAAAAAGATATCCAAAGCCTTGAATATGCCAGTCAGTACAGTTGATCCCTTATTAAGAAGTGGAAAATTCGGGGTCAGGTAGACTACCCTACAGACCCTTCTCCTCTGGCATTCCTGTCCACCTCACTCCTTAAGCCCCTCCCACTGCTCTGAGTTTGGCCACACCCACATTTTGCCACTCTTGCCGCAAATTACTTCCTCCCTCGCAAACCGAGTCAGGATTTAAAAAAAAAAAAATGTGCTTGTGTTGCGAAACGCTCGTAAACCGCGTTACTCGCAAACCGAGGTATTACTGTGAAACATGTTTGTTATTTTAGAAAAAATAAATAAAAACAAAGCTTTAATATCGCTTTAAATAAAGGTTGCAAATTAAGTGTTTTTCATTGTATTTCCTTCTAATGCAGAGCAGTCACTTACCATGCAGTGTATGACGCAGATATTTTTGGGGTTCTGCTGTAACCAGTTGTGCATGTTCTTGCAAACAGCAAATAAATTATGTAAGCTGGGAGCTTGTCTTACAGGCCAACTGCATTCTGAGACCTGCAAGATATAAAAGAAATAAGCAAACATGAAAGCTGCCACTTACACTCAGATAATGGGGGGGGGGGAGGGGAGGGGGGTTCTCCATGACACCCGGAGATCTTCATGTTAAAGCGGAGTTCCGGCCACAATTTCACTTTTTAAATATAAATACCCCTGTAATACACAAGCTTAATGTATTCTAGTAAAGTTTGTCTGTAAACTAAGGTCCGTTTTGTTAGGTTGTTACAGCATTTAGAGACTTTATAAAATAGAAATTGACTGGGGCCATCTTAAGTGTGGGCATCATGAAGCCAGACTGTATGACTTCCTGGATTTCAGCCTTGCAGATCTCGCACATGCTCAGTGCTGCACAAGCAGTGTAAAAGGTTTCAGATCAGGTTTCAGCACCTGTAATGTCCAAGTCACATGATTCTTCGAGACTGGGGAGTGCACAGACTCCTGGAAAGTTACACCCACTACATTCCCAGGAGTCTGTGCGGTGTAGGTTAGGAAGCTTAAGCACCTAGGTGCAGGAAGTGGGAAGATTAACTATTCTGCCTAGCAACAACACTTTGAAGGCATCTAAAAAAAAAAAAAAAAAAAAATTCTTAAAGGACTAATGACATTTTTTTTAAAACTACTGATGTAATGTCATATTTATGGGTGGAACTCCACTTGAATACAGCTACAGGAGGGAAAGGTAGGAAGCAAAGAAGGGGAGAGAGGAACAGGACTAAGGAAAAGAGGAAAGCGGAAAGAAAAATGTGAAAGCAGGAAGAAAAGGAAAAAGTGGAAAGGGGGGGGGGGGGATTTTCAAAAGTGATTTCTCAGCAAAATAAAGATGGATATCGAATGGTAAAGGATTGTTACATATAGAAACAAATACTGCACACATAATAGAAAAGAATAGAATAAAAAAATAAAATAACAGAATAGAAAAGAATAGAATAGAACAATACAAAAAGAATATAAAAAAAATTGAATAATACAATATAACCGTTTTCTGAAATTCAAAGAGAATAACATTTGAATTTCAAATAGAATAGGAAATAATAGAATATAATAATAGAAAATAAAAGAACAAAATAGAAAATAAAAAAAATAGAAAAAAACAATAAGAATGGAATAGAAAAAATATACCCAATCTTCCAAAATTTTAATTTCAAATAGAATTAGGTTGAATAGAATAGAAAAGAACAGAAAATAAAAGAATATAATATAAAAGAATAAAATAGAACAATAAAAAAGAATATAAAAAAAATTGAATAATACGATATAACCGTTTTCTGAAATTCAAAGAGAATAAAATTTGAATTTCAAATTGAATACATTTGAATAGAATAGGAAATAATAGAATATAATAGAAAATAAAAGAACAGAATAGAAATTAAAAAAATAGAAAAAAAACAACAGAATAGAATGGAATAGAAAGAATATAACCAATCTTCCAAAATTTGAATTTCAAATAGAATTAAGTTGAATAGAATAGAAAAGAAAAGAACAGAATAGAAAATAGAACAAATTGAATAGAAAAAAAACAATAGAATAGAAAAAATATAACCAATCTTCCAAAATTTGAATTTCAAATAGAATACATTTTAATAGAATAGAAAATAATAGACTATAATAGAAAAGGACAGAATAGAAAATAAAAAAAATAGAATAGAAAAAAAACAATAGAATAGAAAAAGTATAACCAATCTTCCAAAATTTGAATTTAGAATAGAATACATTTTAATAGAAAAGAACAGAATAGAAAAGAATAGAGAAAAAACAATAGAATAGAATGTAATATAACCATCTTCCAAAATTCAAATCTGAAAATAAATCTGAATAGAAAAAAAATAGAATATAATAGAAAAGAAAAGAATAGAAAATAAAGAAATAGAATAAAAATAGAATAGAATGGAAACAAAAGAATATCACCAATCTTCCAAAATTCGAATTTCGAATAGAATAAATTTGATTACGAAATTTGATTCGAATGGATTAAATTTTTTTTTTATTGATTTGAATTTGAAAAAGCAAAAAAAAAAAACACGAAAACAAATTTGTATAAATAACAAAACTAATTTTTTTGGTTCTGCACACGTCTAGTTACTCTTGTACCAATGATGGTGTGAAGGAATGTGATAATCATGAAAATGCCTATTTTCTATGCATCTTTTCTATACAATAAAGTCTATATTTTACTTTGTATATATATATATAAACTACTTGTATGGACTTCCTTACTCAAAATGGCCGCTAGTAGCACTCCCTCCCATCGAGACAAGAATGTGGCTGAAAGATGGCGTCTACCCCCCGCTGCCCACACACTGGAGGTATGAGGAAATACAGAGGAGGACGCGCTCAACCAAACTTCGGACGTGGGGTTCCTGCATTTTTCTTGTGTTTCAGCCAATTGAGAGAAGTGTTTTTAGACTGATCATTTACATAATACTGACCTTTACTCTATTGTGTATGAGAAGCAGAGCACTTCCTGATAATAAACAGAATTGGGGAGGTGATTGAACTGAGTTGACTCAGGGCCGATCCTAGGCAGGGTGCACGGGGTGCTCCCCACCCAGGCGCCGCAGAGGTGGGGGCACCGAAGCTCCAAAGTGCTCCCCTCCCTCCTCCTTGTCTGTGTACAGAGCTGCTCCCAATCATCCCGTACACTCCCAGAAATGCTCTCCGAGTGCCACCCTCCAAGTAACCAAAGATGCCACATATGCCCCGCCCCCTGTTATGTGCTTCTGCTCCCAGAGCGCCCAAGCTACAAGGATCTATTGGAAAAGTACTGATCTATGGGGACACCTGATGTGGGGGGCTCTGATGGACACACCTGCTGTGGGGTGGCTCTGATGGGGGACACTTGCTGGGGGGCTGTGATGGGGGACACCTGCTGTGGGGGCTCTGATGGGGGACACCTGCTGGGGGGGGCTCTGATGGGGGACACCTGCTGGGGGGCTGTGATGGGGGACACCTGCTGTGGGGGCTCTGATGGGGGACACCTGCTGGGGGGGGCTCTGATGGGGGACACCTGCTGGGGGGGGCTCTGATGGGGGACACCTGCTGTGGGGTGGCTCTGATGGGGGACACCTGCGGGGGGGGGGGGCTCTGATGGGGACACCTGCTGTGGGGTGGCTCTGATGGGGGACACCTGCTGGGGGGGGGCTCTGTTGGGGGACACCTCCTGGGGGGGCTCTGATTGGGGACACCTGCTGGGGTGGCTCTGATGGGGGACACCTGCTGGAGGGGACTCTGATGGGGGACACCTGCTGGGGGGGCTCTGATGGGGGACACCTGCTGTGGGGGGCTCTGATGGGTGACACCTGCTGGGGGGGGGGGGGGACTCTGATGGGGGACACTAATGAAGACTTCTTAGGGGAGCATCTCTGTGTTTGAGTCGTAGCCATAGAAACATTTGTAAAGGGGAGGAGTTAGTAAGATGACCACGCCCATGTGGGGGGCACCAGAAATATTTCTGCACCCAGGCGCCTGTGACCCTAGGATCGGCCCTGAGTTGACTCAGTGGGGTTACTTCTCACATCCACGTACCTTCTCACTTATTAGGAACAGCAGCAGAAATCCATCCTGAGCCACATTGCGGCTCTGAACCATCACAAAGGGACATTCGCAAAGTCAAATTTTTATACATAGACCCCAAACTGTCTCTAGGTCATTCGGGGTGATTTCATTTGCTGTTTTCACAAAGAATGCTCTAATATTAGGGCTGAAACAACAAATCGATTATGAAAATAATTGTCAACTATTTTCATAATCGATTAATCGGCCAATTGATTAGTTGGCCTGCATATAGAATACATTACTCGTTTTCATATCAGGAAATACCTTGCAGCACACATACAGCTCAGTACACCATCCATACATGTCACTAAGTGCCTGAGAATCTGTGAATGTGCAAGTGTGGAGGAGCAATGCCTCATGGGACATGTAGTCCTGGGCAGGAAGTGAGTGGTTCTAAAGGCAGAAGTTTTTTTGTTTTTTTTTAAACCTTGCTATAGCGGGCGCTCTATACTATACTTTACAGCTTGCTATTGAGGCACTCTGAAGGCAGGAGGAGCCAGAAGCATCGGCGAGGGACCCCAGAAGTGGAGGATCTGGGCTGCTCTGTGCAAAACCATTACACAGAGCAGGAAAGTATAACAAGTTTGTTTAAAAGAAAAAAACTTTAAAGGCTCTGTGCAGGGAAGATCAGCATCTGAACCCAGAGAAAGTGGAGGTAATAGAAGGCATTACAATTACTGTAGTTGGTTATTTATATTTACCACTGCACATGGATATTTAAGAATAAATTGCCTTTTTTTTTTATTTACATATTAACTAAATTCTACACCACACTTTTTTTTTTAAGATTATCCGATTAGTTGATTAATCGAAACAATAATCGACCAACGAATCGATTATGAAAATAATCGTTAGTTGCAGCCCTATCTAAGATCCAGCAAAGTTGTCAGGTCACCTGTGGCCAGATGACAAGTGCACCCCGTTGGAGTCAGGAGTGCACCACAAGGTAGATAACCCTATAGCAGACTGCTGCGGATGGACCACAGAGTGGATATGGAGGAGAGGTTTGCTGGGGCACAAACAGGGATCCTACAGGAAGCTTGAGCCCAAGATTCCCCAGGGCGCGAAGTCTAAGACCCAGCTGGTGTTCACCAGAGCCTCTAGTGGTGAGGATGGCCTTCGCTGCAACTGGATCCAGGTCGCGGCCCCCGGAGTCCCCTAGGTCACGCTCCGTAGGGAGAGAGGGGAAGCCGCCACTCAGGACACAAGAGATAGTGAAGGGTAAGCCGAGGTCGGGGCAACAAGCAGACAAGGAAAACCAAAGGGACAGGCCAAGGGTCAGGGTCACAGACAAACAGGAGTAGTCGGAAACAAAACAAAATCGGTACACAGAGATAACGTAACACACGGCAAGCAGGAACACTATACTAACAAACAACGTTGATCAGCAAAGCAGAGCTGCAGTGCAGTGGTTAATATAGAGTTTCTGGGATGGCGCCATACAGGGAGGAGAGATGATAAAGGCAGCCAGATAAGAGAGTCTGGCCTCTAATGAACACATGGAGAGAAAGGTAAGCTGCCAGACATTACGGGCCAGATCCTCAAAGAACTTACGGCGGCGTATCTATTGATACGCCGCGTAAGTTCTACGATGCACAGTCGTATCTTTGTTTTGTATCCACAAAACAAGAAACGCCTGAATCTGGGCTATATCCGACTGACGTATGTCTTAGTACGCCTTCGGATCTAAGGTGCATATTTACGCTGGCCGCTAGGTGGCGTTTCCGCGCCGAGTATGCAAATTAGCTAGATACGCCGATCCTCAAACATACGTCCGCCCGGCGCATTTTTTTACGTTGTTTACGTAAGGCTTTTTTCGGCGTAACATTACCCCTGCCTCTATGAGGTGTACGCAATGTTAAGTATGGATGTCGGGACAGCGTATAATTTTCCGTTGTTTGCGTAAATCGTTTGCGAATAGGGCTTTGCGTAAGACATTGACTATTTGCAACGTGATTTTGCGCATGCGCACTGGCATACCCCACAGACGGCGCATGCGCCACTCATTCAAAACGTCAATCACGTCGGGTCACGATTTATTAGCATAAAACACGCCCACCTATTCACAATTTGAATTACGCGCGCTTACGCCGGCACATTTACGCTACGCCGCCGTAACTTAGGACGCAAGAGCTTTGAGAATACAGCACTTGCCTCTCTAAGTTGCAGCGGCGTATCGTAAATGAGATGCGCTACGCCCGCCTATATATGCGGTACGTGGATCTGGCCCTACATATCCAAGACAAAAGTCTAAACAAAGAACTGTGTAGTAGTGATAATAATATAAACAGCACACAAAAAAAAAATCATGATTATATTACTGTGATGTGAAAAAATTAAGCTTTTGAGACGGCACAGATTTGTGTGACGCAATAGACGCCACTGACGCACCCGGTTGTGGAACTTGGCACTGCGGTAAGACTTGGGTGAGAGGTTGAACACTGTGTAATGGTCCAGATGTCGGGAATCGAGGAATGAGCGGACGTCTTCAATATGGTTCCTGAATCCCAGCTCAACGCCCTCTGCTGGAAACGACATTACTGCGAAGGAAGACAATTCATTTAGTTGAAATGAACAGGAATGTACCGAACTTTTCAGTTAGTAATTTTACCTTCTACAATTAACCAATCATATTCCACCTTTCATTTTATCCCAAGCTGAATAAAACAAAAATATAAAATGGGCAAGTACACTTTTTTCCCCCCATCGGTGACAGATTTGCTGCAAATATCATTTTCTATGCTGTAGTGAATGACGTGATTGCCCATTTTTCTAATGCCTAATGTTGCTGCGTCTTTCAGGCCCCACTCGCACCTTTAGAAATTTTCTGACTGCAATGGGGGTTGGATTTACGAAAAGCAATGTGGCGGCCATTTTTGAGGGCATCAAACCGAGGAGGGTGACTGTGTCAGTTTAACCACTTAAGACCCGGACCTTTAGGCAGCTAAAGGACCCGGCCAGTTTTTGAGAATCGGCACTGCGTCGCTTTAACTGACAATTGCGCGGTCGTGCGATGGGGCTCCCAAACAAAATTGGCGTCTTTTTTTCCCCACAAATAGAGCTTTCTTTTGGTGGTATTTGACCACCTCTGCGTTTTTTATTTTTTGCGCTATAAACAAAAATAGAGCGACAATTTTGAAAAAAATTCTATATTTTTTACTTTTTGCTATAATAAATATCCCCCAAAAATATATATAAAAAAAATGTTTTTCCTCAGTTTAGGCCGATACGTATTCTTCTACCTATTTTTGGTAAAATAAATCACAATAAGCGTTTATCGGTTGGTTTGCGCAAAATTTATAGCGTTTACAAAATAGGGGATAGTTTTATTTTTATTTATTTTTTTACTACTAATGGCGGCGATCAGCGATTTTTTTCGTGACTGCGACATTATGGCGGACACTTCGGACAATTTTGACACATTTTTGGGACCATTGTAATTTTCACAGCAAAAAATGCATTTAAATTGCATTGTTTATTGTGAAAATGACAATTGCAGTTTGGGAGTTAACCACAGGGGGCGCTGAAGGGGTTATATATGACCTCATCTGTGTTTCTAACTGTAGGGGGGTGTGGCCGTAGGTGTGATGTCATTGATTGTGTTTCCCTATATCAGGGAACACACGATCAATGACGGCGCCACAGTGAAGAACGGGGAAGCTGTGTTTACACTCACCTCTCCCCGTTCTTCAGCTCCGAGGACCGATCGCGGGACTCCAGCGGCGATCGGGTCCGGGGTCCCGCGGTCAAGGAGCTTCGGACCCACGGCTGGGCACTTTAAGAGGACGTACCTGTACGTGCTTGTGCCCAGCCGTGCCATTCTGCCGACGTATATGTGCAGGAGGCAGTCCTTAAAGCGGTAGTTCACCCTCCTTTCCATCATTAGACCATTAAATTCGGCATCGTAGCGCGAGCTACGGTATGCCGGTCTTAAATTTTTAATCCCCGTACTCACTGTGGTATCGTTGATTGAAGAATCCGACTCCCGCGGGGAATGGGCGTGCCTATGGAGAGGGAGGATGATTGACGGCCGGCTCTGGCACGTCACGCTCCCCGAAGACAGCCGGAGTAGGTCTCGGCTATTCACGACGCCTGCGCACAGGCTATGCGCAGGCGCCGTGAATAGCCAAGCCTATTTCGGCTATTTCCGGAGAAGCGTGACGTGCCAGGGCCGGCCGTCAATCACCTTCTCTCACCATAGGAACGCCCATTCCCCGGATTCTTCAATCATCGATAGCACGGTGAGTACGGGGATAAAAAATGTAAGACCGGCATACCGTAGCTCGCGCTACGATGCCGAATTTAATGGTCTAATAAAAAAAAACTTTTTTTTTTTTTTTTAACAGGGTGAACCCCCGCTTTAAGCGGTTAATTCCGGGACACTGTATTGTCCTGGAATGAAGGTGCCCGGGACCCGGGACAGACCTGCAAAATGCGTGACTGTCCCGGACAATAGGCAATAGGCTTAGGCAGTATTTTGCCTGAAGCAACCCAACATAAAAACAAGGCAATCTGCCTTATGTCCCGTGGCTTTAGTTCATTTGGTTGCTGTGCACTGGTGTTAGGGTGATCACACGTCCCGGATTGACCGGGACAGTCCCGCATTTTGCAGGTCTGTCCCGGGTCTCAGGCACCTTCATTCCAGGACAATACAGTGTCCTAGAATGAAATTGACACAGCCACCCCCCAGGGGATGCCTCCAAAAAGGCCGCCACATCGCCACTTTACTCACTGGCAGTACTTGTCCTGACCAGGAATATATGGAGAGGCACAATCTCCACCCCCCTGCTTGTGATTGGAGAAATCATGTGTCTAATCGCTGCAGGGCCAGCGTTGGAAGAAGGTAAAACGGGCCTCGTGACGTGAATGTATCCGGATTCAAGTCCTAGAACTTTCTGCACTCTCCTGTCTTACAGGCTTCGATTTCATGTGTTCCACAGACGTGCCCCGTCTAGTGGTTTGAGTTGATATTGCGCTCAAGTGTTTCACAAGGGTGAGCCTTTGCCATCTAGTGGTTTAGGTTGGTACTGCCCTCAAGCGTTCCACAAAGATATGCTTGCGCCATCTAGTGGTTCTAGTTACACTGCTCATTTGAACTGCTCAGGTGCACCTTGTGGACAATTGCCTTAGGGCAGCATTTGTTAAATGGCGGACCATGGTCCAGAACCCGGACTGAATGACGCTCCCATCTGGACTGTCAGGCTAACAGACTGCTCGCGTTCTAGCAACCACTGACATCACTTCTGCGCCCTGCCCTCTTCAGCAAGTTTCTCCACCCCCTGCAGCATGCTCATTCTTCAAGCTCCAGCTCCCGGCCCCCTGCCTGCCTGCCTGGCTACAGTGACTTATCCATCAAGTACACTGTTCTACCAATCTACAGGTGCACTGTTCACAACTGAAATTTAAGGATGGGCATTCTGACACCTGCTCTCTGATGGGGACTTTAATGGATCTATTGGGATACTCTGATGTAAAGGAGCACTCTGATGGGGACACCTGATGTAGCAGGGGAAACTCTGATGGGGACACCTGATGTTGCATGGGAAACTCTGATGGGGAACCTGATCTATGGGATCACTCTGATGGGGACACTGAATATAAAGGGGCGTTCTGATGGGGGAACCTGGTCTATAGGGGCACTCTGATGGGGGAAGTCGGTCTGTAGGGGCACTCTGATGGGGGAAATTGGTCTATAGGGGCACTCTGATGGGGGACACCTGATCTATAGGGGTTCGCTGATGGGGACAACTGACACAAAGGGGCCACTCTGATGGGGACACCTGACATAAAGGGGCACTCTGATGGGAGAACCTGATCTATAGGGGCACTCTAATGGGGACATCTGACATAAAGGGACACTGATGGGAGAACATGATCTATGGGGGCACTCTGATGGGGACAACTGACATAAAGGGTCACTCTGATGGGGACACCTGACATAAGGGGCACTCTGATGGGGACAACGGACATAAAAAAGCATTTTGATAGGGAAACCTGACATGATGGGGACACCTGATCTATAGGGGCACTCTGATGGGGATACCTGAAATAAAGGGGCACTCTGATGGGGAGACCTGACATAAAGGGACACTCTGATGGGGACACCTGACATGATGGGGGAACCTGATCTATGGGGGCACTCTGATGGGGACAACTGACATAAAGGGGCACTCTGATGGGAGAACCTGATCTATAGGGGCACTCTGATGGAGACACCTGACATAAAGGGGCACTCTGATGGGAGAACCTGATCTATAGGGGCACTCTGATGGAGACACCTGACATAAAGGGGCACTCTGATGGGGACACCTGACATAAAGGGGCAATCTGATGGGAGAACCTGATCTATAGGGGCACTCTAATGGGGACATCTGACATAAAGGGACACTCTGATGGGAGAACCTGATCTATAGGGGCACTCTGATGGGGACATCTGACATAAAGGGACACTCTGATGGGAGAACCTGATCTATAGGGGCACTCTGATTGGGACAACTGACATAAAGGGGCACTCTGATGGGGACACCTGACATAAAGGGGCACTCTGATGGTAGAACCTGATCTATAGGGGCACTCTAATGGGGACATCTGACATAAAGGGACACTCTGATGGGAGAACCTGATCTATAGGGTCACTCTGATGGGGACAACTGACATAAAGGGTCACTATGATGGGGACACCGGACATAAAGGGGCACTCTGATGGGGACAACGGACATAAAGGGGCACTCTGATGGGGACAACGGACATAAAGGGGCACTCTGATGGGGAAACCTGACATGATGGGGACACATGATCTATAGGGGCACTCTGATGGGGACACCTGAAATAAAGGGGCACTCTGATGGGGACACCTGTCATGATGGGGGAACCTGATCTATAGGGGCACTCTAATAGGGACCCCTGACATAAAGGGGTACTCTGATGGGGACACCTGTCATGATGGGGGAACCTGATCTATAAGGGCACTCTAATAGGGACCCCTGACATAAAGGGGTACTCTGATGGGGACACCTGACATGATGGGGGAACCTGATCTATGGGGGCACTCTGATTGGACTCCTGGCATGATGGGGGAACCTGATCTATGGGGGCACTCTGATGGGGACACCTGAAATAAAGAAGCACTGTAATGGGGGAACCTGATCTGTAGGGGCACTATAATGGGTAAACTTATCTAAAGGAGCACCCTGATCGGAAACAAATAGTGTTGAAGTTCTATGGAAATTGTATATTTCTCATCTCTTGGTAGATATCCAATGACTCAGATTCAGACTTCGACTTAAAGAAAATTTTACGGACTGGACTTGAATTTGACTTTAATATCCCTGCCCTAGGGGCTCGTTTATAGTGCAATCCATGTTTCTAGGGTTTACAATATCGGCTGGGGGGTGGTAAAACACACACAGTTGAGTCCCAGCTTTACCACCAAAATATATAGGCAAGGTGTGTACTGTACCTTGGCTATATATCACCACATTAAAAGAAAATTGTTGCACAATCCTAGAAGGAATGTAAATGGAAAGAAGAATTATTATGAAAAGATGAGATGTGTTTAATTAAAACACTTTCATTCGCACACATTTATTTTTTTCCCGGGGTAAAAGTCTCCCTTAAAATCCGCAGATATCTGAACTAGATATAAATCTGTAGCACAGCTGTACACAATAAAATAAGATTGCTATGGCTGGAAGGCATTGTAAAGTTTGCTCTGCTGTATTATTGCAGCTCGTCGCTGCAGATCATGGCTGTGGCTTTATAATGGCCTCCAGTGAGAGACATTCTACATTTATTGGTTATGGCCGTGCTACAGGTTTGGCTTCAATTTCAGCCGTCAAATTTAAAGTGAGACTCCTAAATTTCAAACCAGGGAAGAAAGTGACCGGAAAAGTCAGACTGAGGAAGTTGCTACAACGTAACGCGTACGGGGGAAGGAGCCTGAAGTCACTCGCTGCCATCTCTGTGAAAACACACGCTGTGTGTATTTTCTTTCTGCCGTTTACCATTCGGGCTAATGTGAGTAGCCTGTAATGCATTTTTAATAAATTCTAGCCGATTATAAACAGAGAGCACTTAGATCTGTTTTTTCTCTTGTTTATGATCCCAATGCTGCTGAGCTTAAGAAGTTTGCCATTCACACATCGCACCAATCTGTTTATTGATTATTGCTGGTATGACTGCCTGGTAAAACAGGGGTCCATACCCTAAGGCAGTGTTTCTCAATTCCAGTCCTCAAGGCGCACCAACAGGCCATGTTTTCAGGATTTCCCTCAGATGAAACGGTTGTGGTAATTACTAACACAATGAAATCGATCAAATGACCTGTGCAAAATAATGGAAAGCCTGAAAACATGACCTGTTGGTGCGCCTTGAGGACTGGAATTGAGAAACACTACCCTAAGGTGAGAGTAGCCATTCTTAACGGTGGAGGGATCACTGTATTTGAAGTTTAAAGTCACCGGGGAAGATTTTGGAGTGGTTGTCACACTGTTCCTTTGAATTTTTTTCCACTATCTGGACTTTTCTGTATTTATGCATTATCACTTATGATTTGTTATTAATATAATTATTGTGTTATTGCTCTTTTTAATTGTAACATTGCGCTGCACTATTTTCTCATATATTTTACAAGTAAAAATCAGTTTTTCTTTTTTTTTTTTTTTTGCTTGAAAATTACTTAGAACCCCCAAACATTATATATTTTTTAGCAGAGACCCTAGAGAATAAAATGGTGATTGCAATATTTTATGTCACACTGTATTTGTGCAGTGGTCTTTCAAAGGCAATTTTTTGGGGGTAAAAAATTCACTTTAACCTCCCTGGCGGTATGATTATTTCAGATTTTAGGTGCTGAAAGCGGTACCATTATTTTGCATTGAAATTTGGCGTTTTACATTGTAGGCCTGTAATTCTTAGGAATAACTCACTTAAATCTGCCCAAACAAGAGTCTAGTAGACATCCCGGGTATGATAAAGTTTGAAAAACAAAATCATAAATTATAATATAATAAATAACTATAAATAATTATAACAAATAATAATGTTATTATGATAAAAATTATTCAATAATGTAATCAAATCAAAAACACTGAAATGTTCTCAGTTGCAGAATTGTCGCTGTCATTACTTTTATTTTTTTTATGACGAATTTCCACACAAATCGCTATCGCACAATTCTGCAAGTGATTATAATTTATTATCGCTGTTTTCTAGCTGCTCTAAAACCACTTTTGACATAAAGGGACACTTTTGGTTGCTATGGACAATCTACAGTTTGCAGGCAGAAAGAACAGTTTTTATTATATAAAAGTACATGTAGGACACTGGACAGACCACTAGGGACAAGGGGGGGGGTGTATTTTTTACATACAGTACTGTAATCTATAAGATTACAGTATACTGTATGTAATGTGTTTATTTACTTTTTTGAATTTGGCGCCGTTCTCCGCCCCGTGCGTCGTAACGTTGCAGGGAACGAAGATCGGCGGCACAGGAGGACACTGTGTGAATCGAGCGAGGACGCAGCTCGCTCACACAGCGGGGATGCATCACAGGATCCAGGGACAAGGTAAGTAACTTTGTCTGTGGCTGCTGCGAGGCGAGCCCGAGTCGGACTCGGGAATACCGCTTTTGATAAAGAAATCTTACCCCGAGCCAGACTCGGGGATACCGGCCAGGGGGGTTAATGAGTTAAAAAAAAACACTAAAGTAAGCCTATTTCTTTTTGTATTTTGTGAAAGATGATGTTACGAATAAACAGATGTTTAGCGTCATGCTTTAAAATTGCGCATGCGCATGGTGACAAACTACGGTGCTTAAAAATCTCCATATGCAACAATTACATTTTTTTACAGGTTACCAGTTTTGAGTTACAAACGAGGTCTAGAAATATTGCTTTAACGATATATATATATATATATGTATGGGTTCGCATTTTGCACGCAAGCTCGCAGGGATGGGGCGCGTTAAAAAATGTTTTCTTGTTTATTAATTTTTTTAGACTGTCCCTTTACTTTAATTTGATCACTTTTATTCCTAATACACAGAATGTAAACATCCCGTTGAAATACGACCACAGATCTCTCATTTACCTTAAAAGCAAAAATAAAATAATAATAAAATGTAATTTTGACTTTAAAGTAATGCGGAAGTTTGGTCCCCTCCTCCTTCCCTCGCCACCGGGCCATTCACAAAGCGCAGCAGAAAACTACATGAGCATCAGCCGCATCGGATCGTTTTCCAGGCTTACCCACGGCTCTGGTAAGCTCGGAAACAAATCAGCGCGCGCGGGGGGGGTGAATGCACCTCTCCTGCCGCCTATAAAAGTGATCTTGCGGCGAATCCGCCACTAGGACCACTCTTATCTGAAACCTGGCCGCCTAAGGAAAAAAAACAATACCGGGGTTATGGCAGCTACAGTAGGTGCTGCTATAACAATGGTATTTAACATCAAAATCATGATGTACATTCCCAGTTAGGTGGCCGGTGTTCTGTCGATATGTGCCCGCCGTTGAAAAGTGTCAGCGCATGCGCAGAATGGAAGGGCGCTCCAGCTGAGTTGCCGATCAGCTGACATCACATAGCGCATGCGCACATCGTAGGAGGGTAATTTTGACGGGAGATACCATTTCTCGGCCACAATTTAATGATATGGAAACAGCGGAGGGACACCGTATTTGTCATATTGTGCCTCGCTGTTGCGCCACGGATTTACAGTGTACTCAAGGTCCGCTTTTGCCTGTGTTGAACGGCGGGGTTGCAACACAGCCACAACCCGCCCTGCAACAGTGAGGCTCAATCTGACAACTACGGTGTACCTCCGCTTTAAAAAACGGTACTGGGATGATGCCTGCAGCTGCGGACATCATCCCAGTATAAACCCCTAAAGCCAAGGCCGCAAATTGGGCCAACTTTACCGTTTTTTTTTTTTTTATTCATGAAAGTGTCTTTTTCCCAAAAATCTTGCGTTTGAAAGACCGCTGCACAAATACCCTGTGACATAAAATATTGCATTGATCGCCATTTTATTCTCTAGGGTCTCTGTTAAAAAAAGATATATAATGTTTGGGGGTTCTAAGTCATTTTCTAGTGAAAAATACGTATTTTATTTTGTAAGCAACAAATGTTAGAAATAGGCTTAGGCATAAAAGGGTTATTATTATTATTATTATTATTATACAGGATTTATGTAGTGCCAACAGTTTGCGCAGCGCTTTACAACTTGTATTTAAAAGGTATGGTGTGTAGGGCAAGGGCCTGTCTGATTGGATAAAGCCTGAATGAACAGGTGAAGTTAGGTAGGTCCTCATATGCTATTGGCTCGGGGGGCAGGCTCAGGTCAAGACTGCATGAAAATAAAACAGACCCGTCAAAAAGAGAAATAAACATCATGGCCCAGATTCACAAAGCACTTGCGCCGACGTAGAACAAGTTACGCCGACGTAAGTGTAAATGTGCGCCGTCGTATCTGTGCGCCCGACCCACAAACTAAGATACGCCTAAAAACAGGCCTCACCCCGCCGACGTAACTTGCCTACGCCGGCCTAGAGTGGGCGCACATTTACACTGGACGCATGGTGGCGCTCCCATCGATTAGCCATTCAAATATGCAAATGAGGGAAATACGGCGATTCACAAACGTACGTGCGCCCAACGCAGGCTACGAGATGTGCGCGTAAGTTGTACGTCCGGCGTAAAGTTATTCCCCATAAAGGAGGCGCAACCCAGCAGCAGACATGCAAAGGTCTGCACCAGGGAACCCAAGCCGGCGTATTTTACGTTGGACGTGTCTGGCTGGGCGTAGGTTACGTTCACGCCGTACGCAGGGATCCTGTGTAGTTTAGGCAGTTCCGACGTGGTTGTGAGCATGCGCAGGGGGATGCGTCCATGTCAGGGCGCATGCGCCGTTCGTGATACATATCTGTCTCGGGCCATCATTTGCATGGGGTCACGCCTCATTTGCATGGCTCACGCCCAGTTCCACCTACGCCGGCCTGCGCCTTCAAAACCTACGCCACGCTGAAGCAGCGTTGGGAGCAAGAGCTTGCTGAATGCGGTGCTTGCCTCTCTGCGCTGCGTTGGCGTAGCGTACATTGTTTGCGCTACGGCGGCGTAATGTGCGCCCGCTCTCTGTGAATCCGGGCCTATATATGTACAAACAAGTGAAAAAAGTTTCTTACCGATAATCCTTGAGGTAATATATGAGATATCCAGCTCTCCTTTCGTATAGCTAAAAAATAAATATAAAAAGACAATGAGTGCCGAGTACATCTGAGAAAATGCTGAAGCAAGTTTATTTCTGGCATAGAAACTAAGCTGGTCCTGACCGTCCTGTACCACCAGGGAAAGATAAAGGTAACTCAATATGGGATGCTTCCCCCAATGGGGTTTTTAGCAGCAGAATTTAATGATTACCAAAAGTATATTAATTAAAAAAAGTTTCTTTATCGAATGTAGACATATATTATACTCATAACAGTTAACCACTTGCTTGCTGGGCACTTAAACCCCCCTCCTGCCCAGACCAATTTTCAGGTTTCAGCGCTGACGCACTTTGAATGACAATTGCGCGGTCATACAACATTGTACCCAAATGACATTTTTATTATTTTGTTCACACAAATAGAGCTTTCTTTTGGTGGTGTTTATTCACGACTCCGTTTTTTTTTGCGATATAAGCCAAAAATAAAAAAAACAACATTTTCTATTTTAAAAGAAGTCCAATAAAATCGAATTTTGTCATGAGTTTAAGCCAAAATGTATTCTGCTACATTTTTATCATTTTTTTCCCCACAAATAAAGATTTCTTTTGGTGGTATTTGATCACCTCTGCGACGGAGGCTCTTTACCATGTGATCAGCCGTGTCCAATCACGGCTGATCACAATGTAAACAGGAAGAGCCGTTGACGGCTCTTCCTCACTCACGTCCGACAGACGCGAGTAGAGGAGAGCCGATCGGCGGCTCTCCTGACAGGGGGGGTTCGCGCTGATTGTTTATCAGCGCAGCCCCCCCTCGGATGTCCACGCTAGACCACCAGGGAAGCCGCCAGGACCACCAGGGAAGGGCAAACAATAAAATAAGGGGCAATAAAAAAAAAGGCAGTAAAAAAAAAAAAAAAAGGCAGTAATAAAAAAAAGATGCCAATCAGTGCCCACAAATGGGCACTGACTGGCAACATTAATCCATCAGTGCCACCCCTCAGTGTCCATCAGTGCCACCCCACAGTGTTCATCAGTGCCACCCCTTAGTGCCCATCCATGCCCAGTGCCCACCTATGCCACCCATAAGTACCCATCAGTGCCACCCATAAGTGCTGCCCATGAGTGCCCATCTGTGCCGCCTATGAGTGCCCATCTGTGCCGCCTATGAGTGCCCAGTGCCGCCTATGAGTGCCCATCAGTGCCGCCCATGAGTGCCCATCAGTGCCGCCTATGAGTGCCCATCAGTGCCGCATACCAGCGGCCGCCTATCAGTGCCCATCAGTGCCACCTCATCGGTGCCCATCAGTACTACCTCATCGGTGTCCACCAGTGCCACCTCATCAGTGCCCATCAGTGCCGCCATATCAGTGCCCGTAATTGAAAGAGAAAACGTACTTATTTACAAAAAAATTACAGAAAAAAATAAAAAGGTAATTTTTTTGAAAATGTTCAGTGTTTTCTTAGTTGTTGCGCAAAAAAAAAAAATCTCAGAGGTGATCAAATACCACCAAAAGAAAGCTCTATTTGTGGGGAAAAAAGGACGCCAATTTTGTTTGGGTACGGTGTAGCATGACCGCGCAATTGTCATTTAAAGTGCGACTGAAAGCTGAAAATTGGCTTGGGCGGGAAGGTGCGTAAGTGCCTGGTATGGAAGTGGTTAAATATATATATATATATATATATATATATATATATATTATTTATTTTTTTATTTATTTTACTTTTTATTTTAAATTTTTACACTGTCCCTTAAAAAAAAAGTTGGGGATTTTTGCACAAAAGGGTACTGTATGTGGCCGCATAGTAGGGGTGCAACGGATCGTCATTGATCCGTGATCCGAACCGAAAAAGATTGATCCGAACCGCACACACGTGATCCGAGGATTGTTTTCTAAAAAAAAAAAATTAATAATAATTTGCGCATGTTCAGTCCACACACAGCGTGGTCATGGCGAATGGAGGAGCTTGAATGCCCCGCGTCATTTAAACCCCCTGTATGGGAGCATTTTGGCTTCCCTGTCAAATATAATGATGAAGGAAAGAGGTTAGTGGATAAAACCGTGACGGTGTGTAGGCACTGTGGCACAAGAATGCCATATGACAGTGGGAACACATCAAGTATTGTGCCTAGGGGTGCAACTGATCCGTACAGATCAGCACCTTCGGGTCGGGACACACGGCGATCCATGGGCCTCCCGGTCCATAGGAAAGGCCTAGCTATCGAAGCGGCGGCCATCGCGGTCCACCCGGCGCGGGGGATGCAGGCTGCTCCTCGGAAGTTTGTGGGCACTTGAGCTCAATATGTCATTGACTCCTAACAGCCCAGCGATGAGCTCCATGCTGCACCTTGAGGAATCCACACGGGGAGCCGCTGCCGCCGCCGCACTGGGCGTCCTGCTGCTTGCCAGAGAAGAGAGAGGAGGCGATCGGGGGGATCTGTATGGACTGAGCACGTAGGTGGGATTTTCACTAGACACTCAGCCCGCCGATCAATGACACTAAAGGGATCTGATGATTGGGATAGTTCAGGTCACAGTAGGGAACTGGTGACACCACTTTCGTACATGGGGCTGCGACTTCCACTTGGCTGCACATATAAGTATTGCGAGATGCAGTTATTTCAACACAAAACAGAGCTTGTACGCTTAAATACAGTATTTGTAAATCTGACGGACTGTTTAAATGTGAAAATCAGAGGTGTTCTGTCATATTGGCAATAAACAGTCCGTCGGATTTCCAAACACTGTATTTAAGCACATAAGCTCCGTTTTGTGTTGAGAAGAACTGTGAAATCTAAAACTCTGGTGGGTGTAACAAGATTTGTCTTTTTTTTTTTTGCTGATCCGAAAATGATCCGATCTGTGACTCCTGATTCGAGGATCGATCCGATCCGTGAGTTTTTTGATCCGTTGCACCCCTACCGCATAGTATTGAATCCCACCAGCATGCTGCCCAATATACCCGGTCCAGCCATCAGTAAGGGGTTAATATTCATTATAGGACGGATTCACACTCACCTGGCAACTGACTGCATTACTTTAGTAGACGTGTCCTTCAGAGTGTCCTTCAGGTTGTCCTTCAAGTTGCTGAAGAGGCGCCCCGCTCCTCCTTTCACCATGTCCAGGAGGCCCCCTCCATAATTGGCCTCCATGTCCGGGGAAGAGGCACCTGCAAGAAGGCCAGAAAGGGGTTAATTATTCCATTGTATCTAAACCAGAACTTGCCTTCTACATACTTATACCTCAAGTCACCCCAACAAGGGTCTCTACTGTCTATTATATCAGATTAGGGAGCCTCTAGTTGGCCGCACATAATATTTAGTAAAGGTAGAGCTACAGAAAGCTGCAGACATGATACAGGAGATGGTCATATAAAATAGACATGCTACAGGGGATATATAGAGACTGCAGACATAGAACAGGTGATGGTCAGAGACTGCAGAAATTATACAGGTGAAGGTCAGAGACTGCAGACATGCTACAGGTGATGGTCAGAGACCGCAGACATGATACAGGAGATGCTTAGAGACTGCAGATATATGACAGCTGATGGTCAGAGACTGCAGATATGATACAGGAGATTATCAGAGACTGCAGATGTGATACAAGAGATGGTCAGAGACTGCAGACATGATACAAGAGTTGGTCAGAGAGTGCAGAGATATAAGTGGGAAATGGTCAGAGACTGCAGACATGATACAGAAAATGGTCAGAGACTGCAGACATGAAACATGACATGTCAGAGACTGCAGACATGATGCAGGTGATGGTCAGAAACTGCAGACATGATACAGGAGATTGTCAGAGACTGCAGACATGATACAGAAGATGGTCAGAGACTGCAGACATGAAACATGACATGGTCAGAGACTGCAGACATGATAGAAGAGATGGTCAGAGACTGCAGACATGATGCAGGTGATGGTCAGAAACTGCAGACATGATACAGGAGATTGTCAGAGACTGCAGACATGATACAGAAGATGGTCAGAGACTGCAGACATGAAACATGACATGGTCAGAGACTGCAGACATGATAGAAGAGATGGTCAGAGACTGCAAACATATAACAGTAGATGGTCAGAGACTGTAGATATATAATGAGAAATGGTCAGAGACTGTAGACATGCAACAGATAATGGTCAGAGACTACAGATGTGCAACAAGAGACAGTCACAGATGGCAGACATGGAACAGGAGACGGTCAGAATCTACAGATGTGCAAAAGGAGATGGTCAGAGACTGCAGACATGATACAGGAGATGGTCAGAAATTGCAGACATGAAACATGACATGTCAGAGACTGCAGACATGATGCAGGTGATGGTCAGAAACTGCAGACATGATACAGGAGATTGTCAGAGACTGCAGACATGAAACACGACATGGTCAGAGACTGCAAACATGATAGAAGAGATGGTCAGAGACTGCAAACATATAACAGTAGATGGTCAGAGACTGTAGATATATAATGAGAAATGGTCAGAGACTGTAGACATGCAACAGATAATGGTCAGAGACTACAGATGTGCAACAAGAGACAGTCACAGATGGCAGACATGGAACAGGAGACGGTCAGAATCTACAGATGTGCAAAAGGAGATGGTCAGAGACTGCAGACATGATACAGGAGATGGTCAGAGATTGCAGACATGGCTTGTTGCGCAAATGCTGCCTGCATTTGCAATGTGCACGTTTCATTTTTCTCTGCTGGCTTGACCAAGCACAAAAACGCAGAATCATCAGGGCCCCTGAGGGCCACACAGTAAGTGCCAAAGATCTGCACAAACCACCCCATCTCCCCTCCTAGGAATTTTGGGCCAGATTCACGTAGGGGAGCGGCGGCGTAACGCATCTTAAAAACGTTATACCGCTGCAAGTTTTTATCGCAAGTGCCTGATTCACAGAGCACTTGCGATGAAAACTACACCGGCGCAAGGCGGGCCAATTCAAATGGGCGTGTGCCATTTAAATTAGGTGCGCTCCCGCGCCGGACCTACTGCGCATGCTCAGTTGCGCAATTCCCGTCGTGATTTGCGCGCCGTGATGTAATTTTTCCGAACGGCGACGCGCGTAGCGTAATTCCGTATTCCCGGACGGCTTACGCAAACGACGTTCATTTTTAAATTTCGACGCGGGAACGACGGCCATACTTTAGACAGCAATACGTTTGCTGACTAAAGTTAGGGCACCTAAAACGACGACTAACTTTGCGACGGGAAACTAGACTAGCGGCGACGTAGCGAACGCGAAAATCCGTCGTAACTCCTAATTTGCATACCCGACGCTGGTTTACGACGCGAACTCCCCCCAGCGGCGGCCGCGGTACTGCATCCTAAGATCCGACAGTGTAAAACAATTACACCTGTCGGATCTTAGGGCTATCTATGCGGAACTGATTCTATGAATCGGCCGCATAGATAGAAACAGAGATACGCCGTCGTATCCCTTTTGTGAATCTGGCCCTTTATGTTCAATGTAACATTTCACTGGAAGGAGCTGAATTGCAACTAATAGATTGTAGGACTTTTTTTGGTATAAAATAATTTGTATTGTTTGTAGCATTTTTTTTTCTATCAAGTTTGGAAAGGGTTAGAACCTCAGTGGAGTTTGTATTGCTGTCTGTGTCCACTCTGGGGGGAGTACATGGAGATCATATCCCCCCTTATGTATTTATACATGGAGATCATACCCCCCCTTATGTATTTATACATGGAGATCATATCCCCCCCTTATGTATTTATACATGGGCCCATATTCTCTGTAAAAATCCGCGGGCTGCGCTTAAGGCACTTACACTCCGCTGTCCCAACTTACAGGAGCAAGTGTTGTATTCCACAAACACTTGCTCTGTAAGTTGGGACGGCGGAGTGTAAATGCCCCGGCGTAGCCTGGCGGATCTCCAAGGGGGCGGCTTGTATTCAAATTAAGCGCCCCCCCGATTCTAATGAACTGCGCATGCGCCGGGCTTCAAAAAGCCCAGTGCGCATGCTCCAGTTCTCGGCGGAAAACGTCAATGACGCCGACGTGTGCGTCATTGACGTAAAGTCGTATTCAAGAACGACTTATGGAATAAGATAGATAGATAGATAGATAGATAGATAGAGATAGATGGATAGAGAGATAGATAGATAGATACATAGATAGATAGATAGATAGATATAGAGAGATAGATAGATAGATAGATAGAGATAGATGGATAGATAGATAGATAGATAGATACATACATAGAGAGATAGATAGATAGATAGATAGAGATAGATGGATAGATAGATAGATAGATAGATAGATAGATAGATAGATAGATAGATAGATATAGAGAGATAGATAGATAGATAGATAGATAGATAGATAGATAGATAGATAGATAGATAGATAGAGCGATAGATAGATAGATAGATAGATAGATATAGATACTGCCTCATTGTCTATAGACTGCTATGGACCCATCTAAACTATATAGAGAGTATAACAACCCATACATTTTTTATATATATATACTGTATTATATATATATATGTGTTTTTTCTTTTTCCTGGGTTGTTGTTCTCTCTATAGAGTTTTTCTGGGTCCATAGCAGTCTATAGACAATGACTCAGTATATATATATATATATATCTCTCTCTATAGAGTTTTTCTGGGTCCATAGCAGTCTATAGACAATGACTCAGTATATATATATATATATCTCTCTCTCTATAGAGTTTATCTGGGTCCATAGCAGTCTACAGACAATGACGCTACAACAATATCTAAATTGACCCCCAACATGCGTCCGCCATGCCAGACACCCTCAATTACAACAAACTGGACATGGCGGTATCATTACCCTTTCATACGCATCGCGCTGATTCGCCGGCATTTCTAAACCAGACGCAAACCACGACACGCATATTCCAGGCGGACGGAACCACGGGAGCATAGCGTGTAATGTTGTGGATTTATGCGGGAAAAAACATCTCCGAATATATTGGTGGCAATCTGATGAGCAATGCAAATGCAATGGAATGAAATTTCCATAGAAGAGCCGCTGAATGACACGCGCGTCTCCCCGGCCAGCCCGACCCCGGTGTACCGCATCCATCATTGTTTGGAAACAAGAAGACCGAGGAAAACAATCCCACTCCTCTTGTATGAAGGATGCAAATGCTGAACAATACAAAAGACGTTGTTTTGAAAGTCGGCTGGAGGACGTGGTACCACGCCGCGCTCGTCTCGGGAATGCGTGTTTTGGGGATGAGGCTTAAAGCCGTATAAAACCCAAAACAAAAAACGTTTAAACATATCGCAGCTTGTCAATCATTACGAATGGTGGCTGCATTTGTTTTCTTTTTTTTTTTTTTTGTGGCTTTTTCCTCCTCTGTTTTCACCTGGTGATCTGACCAGTAACACTACTCCTCCATGTCAGTGCCTACCACTCTGGATGAAGGAGCACAGGAGGCGCATTCTGACAGCAGCATTGTCTGCCTGGAAGGGGGGGGGGGAGAGTGTTAGATGTACTAACAAATTGAAGCCAAACTCCAGCTCACACTTTATAAGTAGTTACGGCAAACAGTTTATCCTTTTTGGGATAGAGGTTTTAACCACTTCAATACCGGGCACTTTCACCCCTTTCCTTTCCCAGGCCAATTTTTAGCTTTCAGCGCTCTTGCACTTTCAATGACAATTGCGCGGTCATGCTACGCTGTACCCAAATGAAATGTTTATCGTTTTGTTCACACCAATAGAGCTTTCTTCTGGTGGTATTTATTCACGACTCCGTTTTTAATTTTTTGCGGTATAAGCCAAAATAAAGAGCAGAAATTTTGAAAAATAAATAAATATTTTCTTCTTTCTATTGTAAAAGAAATAAAAAAAAAATCGAATTTTGTCATAAATTAAAGCCAAAACGTATTCTGCTACATGTCTTTGGTAAATAAAATCCCTGTTAAGTGTATAATAATTGGTTTGTGTGATCGAGGAACAGATGTGTGCAGGTGATCATTGGGACATGTGTGTGGTGACAGTGTTTTGCGGACACTATTTTGGGGGACACGTGTGTGGGGACAGTGTTTTGGGGACAGTGTTTGGGACATGTGTGTGGGGACATATGTGGGGGACAGGTATTTTTACTGTGTGGGGAGATGTGTGTGGTGACAGTGTTTTGGGGACACTATTTTGGGGGACATTGTGTGGGAACATGTGTGTGTTTACACTGTGTGGGAACATGTGTGGGGACATGTGTGTGTTTACACTGTGTGGGAACATGTGTGTGTTTACACTGTGTGGGAACATGTGTGTGTTTACACTGTGTGGGGACATGTGTGTGTTTACACTGTGTGGGAACATGTGTGTGTTTACACTGTGTGGGGACATGTGTGTGTTTACACTGTGTGGGGACATGTGTGTGTTTACACTGTGTGGGGACATGTGTGTGTGTGTTTACACTGTGTGGGGACATGTGTGTGTTTACACTGTGTGGGGACATGTGTGTGTTTACACTGTGTGGGGACATGTGTGTGTTTACACTGTGTGGGAACATGTGTGTGTTTACACTGTGTGGGGACATGTGTGTGTTTACACTGTGTGGGGACATGTGTGTGTTTACACTGTGTGGGGACATGTGTGTGTTTACACTGTGTGGGGACATGTGTGTGGTGACAGTATTTTGGGGACACTATTTTGAGGGACATGTGTGTGGTGACAGTATTTTGGGGACACTATTTTGAGGGACATGTGTGTGGGGACACTATTTTGAGGGACATGTGTGTGGTGACAGTGTTTTGGGGACACTATTTTGAGGGACATGTGTGTGGGGACACTATTTTGAGGGACATGTGTGTGGGGACAGTGTTTTGGGGACACTATTTTGGGGGACATTGTGTGGGAACATGTGTGTGGGGACGAGTGTGGGGACACTATTTTGGGGACACTATTTTGGGTGACATTGTGTGGGGACACTAGGCTGATGATCAGTGTGTAAAAAGCTGTAAAAAAACGCTCATACTCACTGATCACCGGTCGGCTGCAGCGGTGTCCCCCGATTGGGTCACAGTGCTGGAGAATGGGGAGATGTCAGTATAAACACAACATCTTGCCGTTCTTCCTAGTGACATGTCACTGATCGAATGCTCCCTCTCATTGGGAACAGCGATCACGTGATGTGACATGGCAAACCACGCCCCCTAACAGTTAGAATCACTCCCTAGGTCACACTTAACCCCTTCATCGCCCCCTACAGGTTAACCCCTTCACTGCCAGTGTCATTTTTGCAGTAATCAGTGCATTTATATAGCACCGATCGCTGTATAAATGACAATGGTCCCAAAATGATGTCAAAAATGTCCGCCATAATGTCGCAGCCATGATAAAAATCGCTGATCGCCGCCATTACTAGTAAAAATAAAAAATATTAATAAAAATGCCTTAAAACTATCCCCTATTTTGTAGACGCTATAACTTTTGCGCAAACCAACCACTATACACTTACTGCGATTTTTTTACCAAAAATATGTAGAATAATACATATATCGGCCTAAACTGAGGGAAATATTTTTTATGGATATTTATTACAGCAAAAAGTAAAAAATATTGAATTTTTTTCAAAATTGTCGCTCTATTTTTGTTTATAGCGCAAAAAAATAAAACCGCAGAGGTGATCAAATACCACCAAAAGAAAGCTCTATTTGTGAGAAAAAAGGATTTTGTTTGAGTACAGCGTCGCACGACCGCGCAATTGTCAGTTAAAGCGATGAAGTGCCGAATCGCAAAAAGTGGCCCGGTCTTTGGTCAGCCAAATGGTCCGGGGCTGAAGTGGTTAAAGTTCTGCTTTAAGATACAATCAAAACGGCTGAGTTATTGCTGTGGCATAAATATATATATATATATATATATCATTTTTTTTTTTTTTTTGCTATAGCTCCACTTTAATGCCATATGGTGGGAGCATCAAAAAAAAAAATCTAAATAAAAAAATAAAAAAAAGATTGCCTGCTCAGATTTGTGGCACACGGCCAGCTTGGCCCGCCTCAGGTTGGCTGACCCAAATTCAGGCCTGTGCACAGACCGCCTACACAGCACCCATGCTGCTTAGTAATAATTTCCTGCTCAACAACCTACCCACACAAGTGTGGGCAACATGTTAAAAATAACCCAGAGGCCTGTGCGATTAGCGAGCGAGCGCACAGAGCTTGTAGCTGGGCTGGCCACAGAATCTGAATTTCCAAATATCCAGAAATTCACCAGCCGGGGGGAACAAACCTGAAATATGCCGGAGCGCCATTAATCAAATCATCACTGCAATAAAAACGAAATTATCCACAAAAAAATGTATATTCCTCTCAGTCCAGCTTCCCATCAGATCTGGGGCACACCCTAATCACTCTGCGCAGTGCTGATTTCCCCCTACTGCCCAGGCTCCCCCCCCCCCCCCGCAGTGTCGCTGGCTTCCCTCCTCTCCCCCAGGCTGTTGCGAGGGATGTTTTAAGATGTGTAGCACCCTTTACCATAGGTGGGTGCTAGGTAGGATTTTTCTGTGGCAGGCAAATTTAGGCAGGCCTATGCTTCAGGCTAGGCCTGCTTGTTTTGATCTGGGGGCAGGAGAGTGGTTAGTGTAGCAGTGGGTGTGACCGCCTGCGTTATGCATCACAAACGCACTGGAATGCACCTAAACACAGAAAAAATGCGCTGAAACACACATGTCCTTATTTAAAGCGGAGTTCCACCCACAAATTGAACTTCCACTTTTTCGGATTTCTCCCCCTACCTCCAGTGTCACATTTGGCACCTTTCAAGGGGGAAGGGGGGAGCAGATACCTGTGTAATCCGGGTATTTTATCCCACTTATGGGCGTAGATCACCGCAAGAAAACGCGGTGATCTACGCCATGTCCGGACCCTTCTCCGCCCCCGCTGTCTTCTGGGAGACACACAGGTCCCAGAAGACAGCTGGACCAGTGAGATCCCGCAGCACGAGATAACCATAAAATATCCATCCACAAATGGAAGCCTTCACAAGGGGATTAGAAGCAAAATCCAGCAGGAGCTCCAGAGTATAAAAGAGAAGAGAGGCGCCTCTAAGTGTAGCAATAAGTTGGTAAATGTTGTACCTTCATTAAATGTAACCATATTGCTACACTTGGAGGCCCCTCTCTTCTTTTTTTATACTCAGTTGTGACATGACGCTACTCTTATATCAAGACATCGCTTGTATATCAAGGCAAAATTTATTAAGAAATTCTGCTCGTCTTGTAAAACGCTCTCAAACCAAGTTACTCTCAAACCAAGGTTTACTGTATATAAATCCTGTATAATAATAATAATAATAATAATAATAGGGGAGGTTGCAGTGCTACCACAGTTGTCTTCATCCTGGTAATAAAACATGGGCCCAGATTCACAAAGCACTTACGCCGACGTATAACACGTTACGCCGACATAAGTGCCAATGTGCTCCGTTGTATGTGTGCGGCAGACCCACGAACCAACATGCGCCTAAAAACAAGCTACACCCCGCCGACGTAGCTTGCACACGCCGGCGTAGGGTGGGCGCACATTTAGGCTGGGAGCATGGTGCCGCTCCCATTGATTAGCCATTCAAACATGCAAATGGGGGAAAATCGCCGATTCACGAACGTGCGTGTGCCCGGCGCATGCTACGCGAGATGCGCGTAAGTTGTACAGTACGTCCAGCGTAAAGTTATTCCCCATATATGAGGTGAAACCCGGCAACAGACATGCTCAGGTCTGCACCAGGGAACACAAGCCGGCGTATTGTGCGTTGGACGTGTGTCTGGCTGGGCGTACGTTATGTTCACGGCGTACGCAGTGATCCGGCGTAGCTTGGGTGGTTGTGAGCAGGCGCAGGGGGGTGCTGTGTATGCGTCCACGTCATGTTCGTGATACGTACCTGTCTGGCGCTCAGGCCATCATTTGCATGGGGTCACGCCTCATTTGCATGGGGTTACGCCCACTTCCACCTACGCCGGCGTGCGCCTTTCGAAACCCACGCCACTCTGGCACAGCGTTGGGAGCACTGGCTTGCTGAATGCAATGCTTGCCTCTCCGCGCTACGTTGGCGTGGCGTACGGTGTTTGCTCTACGGCGGCGTAATGTGCGCCTGAGGCCCCGTACACACGGCCGAGGAACTCGACGTGCCAAGCACGTCGAGTTCCTCGTCGAGTTCTGGGATGAAGCCCAGGCCGCCTTCTCCCATAGAACAACGAGAAAATAGAGAACATGTTCTCTATTTTCTCGACGAGCTCCTCGGCGGCTCCATCGAGCCAAAAGTGTACAGACGACAGAGTTTCTCGGCAGAATCCGGGTTTTGACCGAGTTTCTCTGTGAATTCTGCCGAGAAACTCTGTCGTGTGTACGAGGCCTTATGCCGCGTACACACCATCACTTTATGTGATGAAAAAAAATGACGTTTTTAAAAACGTCACTTTAATTGACGTCGTTTTATGTCTTGTAAAAAACGACCAAAAAAAAATTGAAGCATGCTTCAATTTTATGTGTCGTTTTTCAAAAGTGCACTTTTTACTTCACAGAAATTGACCGTGTGTAGCAAAAAAACGTCGTTTTGTAAGACGTTTTTTCATCCACGCATGCCCAGAAGCTACTTATGAAGCAAGCTTCAATGGTAAAACGTGGTGGAACGTAACCTCACTTTGCAAGAACATTGTGAGAAAACGACGGTGTGTAGGCAACTTCGTCTTTGAAAATTGAAGTTTCAAAAACGTCATTTTTTACTTCACAGAAAGTGTCGTTTTTTTTCATCACATAAAGTGATGGTGTGTATGCGGCATAACTCTCTGTGAATCTGGGCCATGGACTTTACATGCACTGTCCATGGTGCTGAAGTATATAACACAATGTTATGGTACACAGACTGGTAACACAGCATGGCATATATCTGTGCTGTCCTTGGTGCTGATATTGTAGTATTCAAACTAATGATATAGAAGGGACTTTGCCATGGTGGAAGCATATTAGATATTATAGGGCCAGATTCACCAAAGAGATACGACGGCGTATCTCCTGATACGCCGTTGTATCTCTGTTTCTATCTATGCGGCCGATTCATAGAACCAGTTACGCATAGATAGCCAGAAGATCCGACAGGTGTAATTGTTTTACATTGTCGGATCTTAGGATGCAGTACCGCGGCCGCCGCTGGGGGGAGTTTGCGTCGTAAACCAGCGTCGGGTATGCAAATTAGGAGTTACGGCGATTCCCAACGGATTTTCGCGTTCGCTACGTCGCCGCTAGTCTAGTTTCCCATCGCAAAGTTAGTCGGTTCTTTTGGTGCCTTAACTTTACACAGCAATCGTATTGCTGTATAAAGTATGGCCGTCGTTCCCGCGTCGAAATTTTAAAAACAACGTCGTTTGCGTAAGCCGTCCGGGAATATGGAATTACGCTACGCGCGTCGCTGTTCGAAAAAATGACGTCACGGCGCGCAAAGCACGGCGGGAGTTCGGAAACGGAGCATGCGCGGTAGGTCCGGCGCGGGAGCGCGCCTAATTTAAATGGCACACGCCCATTTAAATTGGCCCGCCTTGCGCCGGAGGCCACCGGGCGTAGGTTTTCATCGCAAGTGCTTGGTGAATCAGGCACTTGCGATGAAAAGTTGCGGCGGTGTAACGTATCTACGATACGTTACGCCGCCGCTGCCCTACGTGAATCTGGCCCATAGTATTTAATAAGGTGATATGATATCATAACATGATATAGATGATATGATTATATATATACACACACACACAGGGCCGGATTCAGGTAGGAGATACGACGGCGTATCTCCAGATACGCCGTCGTATCTCTGAGTTGCGGCGTCGTATCTATGCGCCTGATTCATAGAATCAGTTACGCATAGATTTCCCTAAGATCCGACTGGCGTAAGTGTCTTACACCGCCGTATCGTAGGCTGCATATTTACGCTGGCCGCTAGGTGGCGCTTCCGTCGATCTTACGCGAGGAATATGCTAATTAGGTAGATATGCCGATTCACAAACGTACGTACGCCCGGCTCTATTTTGTTACGTCGTATACGTTAGGCTTTTTCGGCGTAAGGTTGCTCCTGCTCTAAGTATGGACGTCGTTTCCGCGTTGAATTTTGAAATTTTTACGTTGTTTGCGTAAGTCGTTCGCGAATAGGGCTGTACGTAAGTTACGGTCACGTCTAAAGCATTGACGATTTGCTGGCGGAATTTTCGAAGCATGCGCACTGGGATTCTTTTACGAACGGCGCATGCGGGGTCATGTTAAATTTAAATAAAACACGCCCACAACATCCCCATTTGAATTAGGCGGGCTTACGCCAACCCACATACATTACGCCGCCGTAACTTAGGGCGCAAGTTCTTTCTGAATACGGAACTTGCGCCCAAATTTACTGCGGCGTAACGTATCTGAGATGCGTTACGCCAGCAGAAAGATCCGCTGATCTTTCTGAATCCAGCCCACAGTATATAACAGTACTATATATATTGTGGTAAATTGGTATTACTATGTAACCTATACCTGAGCAGTTCAGCTCAGTTGCTTAATCTAGGTGGAATATGGCGTGTACATATAAAGGGTATGATCCATCATGCAGTATGCATTGACAGGCAGATTAGAGCTGGTAATAAAGCAGAACAGGATAAGCAGATGTTGTGGAAATCCATTTATCATGTGTATTCTCGGTGAGCTTTGTGTGTTTCTTCCAGATCTGTGCAGTAATCCAGTGTGAGACTTCCTGTAATAAAGACCAAACACTGCTGCTCTCTCTCCTTGTGCAGGATGACTGGTCTTGTCTCCGCCCCCTCCTATAGTTTTCTGCAGGCAGCCTGTAGTGGGTGGAGCCTGTTGGGTCCCTCCCATCGCTCACTGCTGCTCTCTCTCCTTGAGCAGGAAGACTGGTCTTGTCTCCGCCCCTTCCTGTCATTTTCTGCAGGCAGCCTACAGTAGGTGGAGCCTGCTGGGTCCCTCCCACTGCTCACTGCTGCCCTCTCAGCTTGTGCAGCACGACTGGTCTTGTCTCCGCCCCTTCCTGTAGTTTTCTGCAGGCAGGCTGTAGTGGGCGGAGCCAGCTGGGTCCCTTCCACCACTCACTGCTGCCCTCTCCCCTTGTACAGAACGACTGGTCTTGTCTCCGCCCCCTCCTGTAGGCAGGCTGTAGTGGGCGGAGCCAGCTGGGTCCCTCCCACCGCTCACTGCTGTTCTCTCTCCTTGTGTAGAACGACTGGTCTTGTCCCTGCCCCTTCCTGTAGTTTTTCTGCAGGCAGCCTATCGTAGGTGGGGCTTGTTGGGCCCCTCCCACAGCTCTGTTCTCTGCACAGGCCAGGTTTTTTTTCCAGCGGGAACGCGGGGGAACGCAGTTCCGGCACCTTCTGAACTGACTGTATGTAATAGCAAGGCATGCTGGGGTGTGCTGCAGGGTATTGATGCTCACTGCTGTGGATCTATTTTTGCAGGGGGGTCTATTGTTGCTGGTGGGGGACCTATTGTTTCTAGGGGGGTCTTATGTTGCTTGGGGGGTCAGTTGTTGCTGAAAGAGATCTACTGTTGAGAGAGGGGTCTATTGTTGATGGCAGCCAGAGAGTCTAATAATGCTGGCTGTATGGAGATCTGTTGATGCTGCCATGAGTCTATTGTTGCTGGTGGGGAAATGTTGTTGTGGGTGGTCCATTGATCTATTGTTGCTGGCTGCAGGGGATCTATTTTACTGCTTTTCTTGATATCATTACCAGATTCCATATAAATTACTTAGGACCACAAAATGATACTTGGTTCTATATTGTCGAAACGAGGGGGTACTGGGATATGGGTAGGGGGCGGAGACAAGGGGTGACTTGGAAAGGGGGAGTTCCTGCACCTATTGTCTGAGAAAAAAAGCCCTGGCACAGGCTATGTACAGCACAGCGAGAAAGTCACTGCTACTTTTACAATGTAAGATCTGGGGTTGAAAAGCCACAAAGTGGATTTATAGTTCTTAAAGCTATTGAGCAATATATTTGAAAAAGAAAGCTTTGGCCGAGACAGCAGCGGAAGCCATTGGGTCCTGCTGCTGTCAATCACAGCCAGTGAGCCAATGAGAAGGAAGGGAGGGGGGGCGAGCTACAGCTCTGTGTGTGAATGGACACGCAGAGCAGTGGCTCGGGAGCACACCTGCTCGGGTGCCCCCATTGCAACTGCTTGCTCTGGGGGGCACTCTGCAGGAGGGAGGGGCCAGGAGCGCCGGCGGGGGGGGCGGTCCCGAGATGAGAGGCAAAACCACTGCACAGAGCAGGTAAGTATAACTGTTTCTGTAATCACCAGAAATCCATTGGGCCTCCAACATACCTGGGCTGTCAATGCTGCTGCATCCTTATAGTACAATATATAATAAATAACATGTAAGATATAGAATATGCATGACCCCCGTGTAGCATGCACTGACACCACCATCTCATATGGTCACACACAGCCCCCCCCCCCACCACCATCATCCATTAGGCCTCAAATTGTACCTGAGCTGTCCATGGTGCTGCAGCCTTATAGGCCCAGATTCACAAAGACTTACGACAGCGTATCTACAGATACGCCGTCGTAAGTTCGAATGGCCGCCGTCGTATCTATGCGCCCGATTCATAGAATCAGTTACGCATAGATTTGGCCAAGACACGAGCGGCGAAAGTCTCCTACGCCGTCGTATCTTGGGGTGCATATTTACGCTGGGCGCTTCTGTTGATTTCCGTGTAGAATATGCAAATGAGCCGATTCACGAACGTGCGTATGCCCGTCGCAATTAGTTACGCCGTTTACGTAAGACATACGCCGGCGTAAAGATAAAGCTGGTCTCTAGGTGGCGCAGCCCATGCAAGGTATGGACGTCGGAACAGGCGCGTCTTTTTACGTCGTTTACGTAAGTCGTACGCGAATAGGGCTGTGCGTAAGTTACGTTCACGTCGTAGGCAGTGTTCGACGTATCTTAGGCATTCTATCCGACGCATGCGCACTGGGATACGTCCAAGGACGGCGCATGCGCCGTTCGTTCAAAACGTCAATCACGTCGGGTCACGGTTCATTAGCATAAAACACGCCCACCTCTTGACAATTTGAATTACGCGCGCTTACGCCGGCAACATTTACGCTACGCCGCCGTAACTTAGGACGCAAGTGCTTTGTGAATACAGCACTTGCCTCTCTAAGTTGCGGCGGCGTAGAGTAAATACGATACGCTACGCCCGCCCACACTTGCGCCGCCCTACGTGAATCTAGGCCATAGTATCATAAAACGGGGTGCAGAAGGTGAGTGATACACTATGCAGCATGGACGGACTTCTTGGTACCCCATAGGATCACACAGGCCTCTGAGCAGTCCATGGTGCTGAATCCATAATATGGGGTGTGTATTGTGTGTGACCCCCCCCATCCTGCATTAGGCCTCACATACCTAAACTGTCCACAGTGCTACAGCCTTATAGTGCCAGACTATGGGGAGAGTAATGTATAGGACAGTGATGGCGAACCTTGGCACCCCAGATGTTTTGGAACTACATTTCCCATGATGCTCCTGCACACTGCAGTGTAGTGGAGCATCATGGGAAATGTAGTTCCAAAACATCTGGGGTGCCAAGGTTCGCCATCACTGGTATAGGATCTCCCCTGCAGCATGCACTGATACCCTGATACTGTATGATGATCACACATCATGAATCCCCCCCCCCCCCTTCATCATACCGGAGTTGTCCATGGTGCTTCATCTTAACAATATAATATATCACAAAAATGTGTATGGTCCCCCATACAGCCTTTACTGATCCCATATGATCACACACCGCGGGCCAGATCCACAAGCGAATTACGCCGGCGTATCTATTGATACGCCGCGTCATTTTAAAGTTCCCGCGTCGTATCTCTGTTTTGTATCCACAAAACAAGACCCGACGGAATGCGGGCTCGATCCGACTGGCGTACGTCTTAGTACGCCGTCGGATCTTAGGTGCATTTTTCCGGCTCGCCGCTAGGTGGCGTTTCCGGCGAATTCCGTGTCGAGTATGCAAATTAGGTAGTTACGGCGAACCAAGAAAGGGCAATTTGCGTTCGGCTTTTTTCGTCGTATGGTTACCCCTGCTATATGAGGCGTACTCAATGTTAAGTATGGCCGTCGTTCCCGCGTCGAATTTTGAAAATTTTACGTTGTTTGCGTAAGTCGTTCGCGAATAGGGATTTGCGTAGAATGACATCATCGTCGTAAACATTGGCTTGTTTTCCGGTTTATTTTCGAGCATGCGCACTGGGATACCCCCACGGACGGCGCATGTGCCGTTCAAAAAAAAAACGTCATTTACGTCGGGTCACGACGTATTTGCATAAAACACGCCCCCATCACATAGATTTGAATTGCGTGCCCTTACGCCGGGAGAATTACGCTACGCCGCCGTAACTTTAGAGGCAAATGCTTTGTGAATACGGCATTTGCCTCTCAAAGTTGCGGCGGCGTGGCGTTACTAGGATACACTACGCCGGAAGAAAAACCTACGACCCGCTACGTGGATCTGGCCCTGTGTGTGTGTGTGGGGGGCAATGACATTATACCTGAGCTGTCCATGGTGCTACAGCCTTATAGTACCAGAATATGGGGTGTGTAACGTGCATGATCCTCCATACAGTATACACCGACACCCTAATACTCTATAGACATAATGCATTAAGCCCCTCTACCCAAGCTGGCCATGGTGCTGCAGCCTTATAGTACAATTTGAATTATATAACGTGTATGATCCCCCATGCAGCATTTACTGACACCCTGATCACATCATGCACCCCCCCCCCTTCAATTATACCTCTCCAAGGTGCTACGTCTTTACAATATAATATATGACAAAAAATGTGTATGATCCCCCATGCAGCCTTTACTGACACCCTGATCCCATATGATCACACACCATGCACATCAACCCCCCCCTACCCAGATATACCGGAGCTGTGCATGGTGCTACAGAACCAGAATATGGGGTGTCTGATCCCCCCCCCCATACAGCGACACCCCAATACCCTATGGTCACATATTATGCATTAGGCCCCTCTACCTGAGCTGTCCATGGTGCTGCAGCCTCATAGTACAATATATGATCCCCCATGCAGCCTTTACTGACACCCTGATCCCATATGATCACACACCATGCATATCAACCCCCCCCCCTCCAGATATGACGGAGCTGTGCATGGTACTACAGCCTTACAGTACCAGAATATGGGGTGTCTGATCCCCCCCCATACAGCATACACTGACACCCCAATACCCTATGGTCACATATTATGCATTAGGCCCCTCTACCTGAGCTGTCCATGGTGCTGCAGCCTCATAGTACAATATATGATCCCCCATGCAGCATGCATCGACCCCCCATGGTGCTGCAGCCTCATAGTACACTATATGATCCCCCATGCAGCATGCATCGACCCCCCATGGTGCTGCAGCCTCATAGTACAATATATGATCCCCCATGCAGCATGCATCGACCCCCCATGGTGCTGCAGCCTCATAGTACAATATATGATCCCCCATGCAGCATGCATCGACCCCCCCCATCATGTCATCATGCATTGGGATCCCTATTATTCTTGGGGTGTCCATGGTGCTGCAGCCTAATAATAGTACCATAATAATGGGTGTAATGTATACAACCCCCTCCATGCAACATGTACTGACACCCCATCCCCTCTAATTACACACAACCTCATTATACATAAGGCCCCCCCAATGTAATCTGTATTACCCCCCCCCCCCCAATATTGCAGCATGCACTGACACCCTGATATTGTATGATCACACATTATACATTAGACCCCCCCATTATAATGAGCCGTTAATGGAGCTTCATATATATATATATATATATATATATATATATATATATATATATATATATATATATATATATATATATATATATATATATGACATGTATGACCCCCCATGCAGCAGGCATCGACACCCCGATCCTCTCATCATACACCCCGATTCTCCTCCATACACCGATCCCCCTCCATACACCGATCCACCTCCATACACCGATCCCCCCTCTCCGTGCACCGATCCCCCTCCATACACCGATCCCTACTCCGTGCACCGATCCCCCCTCCATACACCGATCCCCCTCCATACACCGATCCCCCCTCCGTGCACCGATTCCCATCCATACACCGATCCCCCCTCCGTGCACCGATCCCCCTCCATACACCGATCTCCCCCTCCGTGCACCGATCCCCCTCCATACACCGATCCCCCCTCTCCGTGCACCGATCCCCCCTCCGTGCACCGATCCCCCTCCATACACCGATCCCCCTCCATACACCGATCCCCCCTCCATACACCGATCCCCCTTCCGTGCACTAGGCCCCGGGTGGTACCTGAGCTGTCCATGGTGCTGCAGTCGCTGTGCCGGCCCGGGCTCTTGGCTGCCGCCGCCGCTGTTGCTGCTGGAGAGGCTCCTCCGGATGGCGCCGCCGCCGCGCTCACTCCTTGCCGGCTCCCCGGCCGCTCCCTGCCGCCTCCTCCGCTACTGGCCTCCCCGTTGCTGTCCACCAGCTGTAAAGACTCATAACCGTCATTGTTCGTCTTTTTCCGGTAAGACCCGAGCAGGCTCATGGAGGAGGAATCCTGCTGACCTTCCTCCCTCCCTCTGCCCGGAGCTCAGGGGGATTACACCGAGCCTTCCTCCTCCTCCTCCTCCTCCTCCCCGGTGTCACAACGAGGTGTCTATTGTCCTGGATCAGACCTCCCCCTCCCTGCCGCCTCCCTGCCTACCGGAGACACCCCACCACCCTCTGCCCAAATACCGACTTCCTTCCTTGTATCCGGCAACCCCCCCATACTAATGCTACAATTATATCCGGCATCCCCCCCCCTTCTAATGCTAGAATTATATTCTGCACCCCCTTCTAATGATAGAATAATAGCCTGCACCCCCCCTTCCTAATGCTAGAATTATATCCTGCACCCCCCCCTTCCTAATGCTAGAATTATATTCTGCACCCCCCTAATTCTAGAATTATATCCTGCACCCCCCCCATCCTAATGCTAGAATTATATCCTGCACCCCCCCCCCCATCCTAATGCTAGAATTATATCCTGCACCCCCCCCCCATCCTAATGCTAGAATTATATCCTGCAACCCCCATCCTAATGCTAGAATTATATCCTGCACCCTCCCCCCCCCCCCCATCCTAATGCTAGAATTATATCCTGCACCCCCCTAATTCTAGAATTATATCCTGCACCCCCCCCCTAATTCTAGAATTATATCCTGCAACCCCCCTAATTCTAGAATTATATCCTGCAACCCCCCCCCCCCATTCCAATGCTAGAATTATATCCTGCACCCCCCCATCCTAATTCTAGAATTATTTCCTGCACCCCCCCCCCATCCTAATGCTAGAATTATTTCCTGCACCCCCCCCCCCATCCTAATGCTAGAATTATATCCTGCCCCCCCCCATCCTAATTCTAGAATTATATCCTGCATCCCCCCCCATCCTGATTCTAGAATTATTTCCTGCACCCCCCCCATCATAATTCTAGAATTATATCCTGCATCCCCCCATCCTGATTCTAGAATTATTTCCTCCCCCCCCCCCCCCATCCTAATGCTAGAATTATATCCTGCACCCCCCCCCCATCCTAATGCTAGAATTATATCCTGCCCCCCCCCATCCTAATGCTAGAATTATTTCCTGCACCCCCCCATCCTAATGCTAGAATTATGTCCGTTAACCCCCCCCCATCCTAATGCTAGAATTATATCCTGCACCAGGGCCGATCCTAGACAGGGTGCACAGGGTGCATTGCACCCAGGCGTCTGCAGAGGTGGGGGCGCCGAAGTGCCAGAGTTCTCCCCTCCCTCCTTCTCTCCTTGTTTGTGTCCTTCCAGAACTAGTGTTCTGAGCAGAGGTGTGTGTCCGTCCAGAACTGATGTGTGAGCATAGGACAGCCCGTCCAGCCTGGCAGTGCTCGCGGGAGGGGCCGCGCCTCTTCCTGACACAAGGGTTCTAGTTTTCAGTGACTGCTGAGTGCTGATGTGCAGGAATGAATTCCTCACACTGGGAGTCTTGGATCCCTCACTGTCTCTGCCAACTCCAGTTGGAATGCCTCCCCATCCCATCTCTATCTCAGGCTGCACAAAGAGAGAATTTAGGTGAGTCACAGTGTGCAGTGTGCGGGGGGATGGCATTCACAGCATCCGTTTACACGGGCTCTGGGCTGCCCCTGCTCTAGATGTTTGATGGCATGATAGATTGCATAGGATACACAGCCCCTGCCCATTCCTGCGCCTAGTCCATCTACAGATGTGATGTATAATGAGATGTAGGGGAGGAGTTAGTAAAAGGACAACGCCCATGTGGGGGCGCCAGAAATATTTCTGCACCCAAGCGCCTGTGACCCTAGGATTGGCCCTGTCCTGCACCCCCTCCAATCCTATATATAATGTACAGCAACACCCTACACCCCCTCCTAATCCTAAAATCATATCCTGCACCCCCTCCTAATCCTAGATTTATATCCTGCACCCCCCCTCCAATCCTATATATAATGTATGTACAGCAACACCCCCCCCCCCCCCCCCAATCATATATATAATGTGAAGCAACACCCTACACCCCCCCCCCATCCTAGAATTATATCCTGCACCCCCTCCTAATCCTAAAATCATATCCTGCACCCCCTCCTAATCCTAGATTTATATCCTGCACCCCCCCTCCAATCCTATATATAATGTATGTACAGCAACACCCTACACCCCCCCCCAATCATATATATAATGTGAAGCAACACCCTACACCCCCCCCCCCATCCTAGAATTATATCCTGCACCCCCTCCTAATCCTAAAATCATATCCTGCACCCCCTCCTAATCCTAGATTTATATCCTGCACCCCCCCCTCCAATCCTATATATAATGTATGTACAGCAACACCCTACACCCCCCCCCAATCATATATATAATGTGAAGCAACACCCTACACCCCCCCCCCCCCCATCCTAGAATTATATCCTGCACCCCCTCCTAATCCTGGATTTAAATCTTGCACCCTTCCTAATCCTATATGAAGAAATCATCCCTTCTTCTTCCAAGATATACAGTATATACAGTATATATATATATAGAGCACCACACTCCATCCCTTCCAGTTGTAGGTTTCTATAGAGCCCCATATTACATCTCTTCCAATCCTACATTTCTATAGAGCACCACACGTCACCCCTTCCACTGCCATATTTATATAGACCAGGGGTGTCCAAACTTTTTTCAAAGAGGGCCAGATTTGATGAAGTGAAAATGCGTGAGGGCCGACCATTTTGCCTGACATTCTTTGACCCATTAAGATTTGATCTAAGTGTGTTCATCTGAGCAACTAATACACGGCCCACCAAGAATTCTCTTGCCTTTGTGGCTGTGTGCGGTGAAGAGATGAGCTTGGACGGTTATTTGGATATACTGTATATATTTATTTTGTGGCCCCAACTAATCCCAGAGCGCTGCTCAGGACTAAGGATGAGCTTGGGCGTGTTATTTGGATATACTGGCCCAGATTCAAGTAGAATCGCGCAATATTTGCGTGGGCAAAGAGCAAATTTTTTTCTCTGCGCCCACGCAAATATTGCGCTTTGCCCGCGATTCACGGAGCAGTTGCTCCATAAATTGCGCGGGCAATATGCTAAGCAGCAGGGCGCAAGGCTGCCTAATGTAAATGATCCCGCCGGGGGCGGGAATCATTTAAATTAGGCGCGCTCCCGCGCCGAGCGAACAGCGCATGCTCCGTCGGGAAACTTTCCCGACGTGCATTGCGGCAAATGACGTCGCAAGGACGTCATTTGCTTGTAAGTGAACGTGAATGGCGTCCAGCGCCATTAACGGTTCACTTACGTAAACGACGTTAAATTTGAACGTCGCGAGCGGGAGGCGCAGCTATACTTTAGCATTGGCTGCGCCTGCTATTAGCAGGAGCAACCTTATGCTAAAGGCGCCGTACGGAAACTCCGTACCTTGCGTACGCAGGGCCCGCGCAACTTTTGTGAATCGGTGGTAGTATGCAATTTGCATACTATACACAGATCACAATGGCCGCGCCCCCTAGCGGCCAACGCAAGAATGCAGCCTGGGATGTGAAGGCATAAGGAGGCTTATGTCTGTCATATCCTAGGCTGCATTCGGTGTAACGAGGTTCCTGAATCAGGAGCACTCGTTACACCGGAGCAAGTAAGCACTTGCGCCGCGCAACTATGGTTGCGTGGGCGCAAGTGCTTCTTGAATCTGGGCCACTGTATTTATCGGCGTATAACACGCATGGGCTTACCATTGCCATGAATGCAGCGTCACCATTGCCACGAATGCAGCCTTACAATTGCAACCAATGCAGCCTCACCAATGCAGCCTCAGATGTGCCATAAATGCAGCCTCACATGTGCCATGAATGCAGCCTTACCATTGCAATCAATGCAGCCTTACCATTGCAACCAATGCAGCCTTACCATTGCAACCAATGCAGCATCACATGTGCCATAAATGCAGCCTTACACATGCCATGAATGCAGCCTTACATGTGCCATGAATGCAGCCTTACATGTGCCATGAATGCAGCCTTACCATTGCAATCAATGCAGCCTTACCATTGCAACCAATGCAGCATCACATGTGCCATAAATGCAGCCTTACATGTGCCATGAATGCAGCCTTACATGTGCCATGAATGCAGCCTTACATGTGCCATGAATGCAGCCTTACATGTGCCATGAATGCAGCCTTACATGTGCCATGAATGCAGCCTTACCATTGCAACCAATGCAGCCTTACCATTGCAACCAATGCAGCATCACATGTGCCATAAATGCAGCCTTACACGTGCCATGAATGCAGCCTTACATGTGCCATGAATGCAGCCTTACATGTGCCATGAATGCAGCCTTACATGTGCCATGAATGCAGCCTTACCATTGCAACCAATACTGCCATGAATGCAGCCTTACCATTGCAACCAATGCAGCCTTACCATTGCAACCAATGCAGCATCACATGTGCCATGAATGCAGCCTTACATGTGCCATGAATGCAGCCTTACCGTTACAATCAATGCAGCCTTACCATTGCAACCAATGCAGCATCACATGTGCCATAAATGCAGCCTTACATGTGCCATGAATGCAGCCTTGCATGTGCCATGAATGCAGCCTTACATGTGCCATGAATGCAGCCTTGCATGTGCCATGAATGCAGCCTTACATGTGCCATGAATGCAGCCTTACATGTGCCATGAATGCAGCCTTACATGTGCCATGAATGCAGCCTTACCATTGCAACCAATGCAGCCTTACCATTGCAACCAATACAGCCTCACATGTGCCATCAGTGCAGCCTGAACAATGGCCATCTGCAGCCTCGGAGGGCAGAGGGAGGGGGCGGGACGAGTGCTGACAGATTACAAACAGGAGAATCTCTTGTTTACCCTGTGGCCTCTTTAATACAAAGTCCCGCCTCCTATGATAGACAGAACAGTCGTCCAATGGCATCCCAGGAGACGGGACTTCCAATAGAGACGCTGCTGAGTAAACAGGAGGTTCTCTTTGTGTAATCTGACGGCGCTCATCCTGCCCCCTCCCTGTCTCCTCCAAGGCAGCGCCAATAAATACAGTATATATCTTTTGTGGCCCTGGTGGGGGCCACAAACAATATATATATCCAAATCCCCAGGGGGGCCACATTAAATCAACAGGGGGGCCGCAAATTTCAGTGGCTGTGCGAGAGCCAGAGGGGGCGGCGCTCCAGCGCCCTCTATGGACGAACCGCCATTGCCGTACCCATATGGCAGCTCCTTTAAAAGCCATAGCAGGCACGCCCGCGTGCCTGCTACACGGCGGGATGGACCCAATGCGCGTGGCAAGCGGGCGCGATCACTTCCGGCCACCCGCAATCGTGGGCACAAGAGCCAGAACAGGGGATGTGTGTGTGTGTGTGTAAGCACACAAATCCCTGTTCTGACATGGGAGAAGAGACACATCTGCTGTTTGTAGTAATTACAAACAGCGATATGTCTCCTCCCCCAGTTCCCCCAGTCAGTCCCATCCCCCCCACAGTAACAAAAAACACATGAGGGAACACATTTAACCCCTTGATCGCCCCCTAGTGTTAACCCCTTCCCTGCCAGTGACATTTATACAGTAATCAGTGCATTTTTTTTATAGCACTGATCGCTGTATAAATGTCACTGGTCTCAAAAATGTGTCAAAAGTGTCCGATCTGTCCGCCGCAATGTCGCAGTCCTGATAAAAAAATCGCAGATTTAATATTAATCATTGTAATAATAATAATAATAATAATCGCAGACAAATAATAATAATAAAAATGCCATAAATATATCTCCTATTTTGTAGACCATATAACTTTTGTGCAAACCAATCAATATACGCTTATTGCGATTTTTTTTACCAGAAATATGTAGAAGAATACATATTGGCCTAAACGGATGAAGAAATTAGTAAAAAATATATATATATATATATATATATATATATATATATATATATATATATATTTTTTTTTTTTTTATTAAAGCAATCTTTTTTTTTTCAAAATTGTCGCTCTTTTTTGTTTATAGCCCAAAAAATAAAAACCGCAGAGGTGATCAAATGCCACCAAAATAAAGCTCTATTTGTGGGGGAAAAAAAGGACGTAAATTTTGTTTGGGTACAACGTCGTACGACTGTGCAATTGTCAGTTAAAGCGAGGCAGTGCCGAATCGCAAAATATAGCCTGGTTATTAAGCAGGAAAATCTTCCGGGGCTGAAGTGGTTAAAGCGGAGTTTCACTCAAAAGTGGAATCTCTGCCCCCCCCCTACGTTTGGCACATTTTGGGGGGGTCAGGTCCCTGTTTTTGACAGGTACCTGCTCCCACTTCCGAGTGATCTCGCCGTGGCCCCCCTCCCCCTTTGCCCACCACAAGGCCATTCAGAAACTTTGCGCATTCGCAGTAGGGAACCGGCTTCACTGCCGGATTCCCTTAGAAGCGGCGGCAGCACCCAAGAGCCAATGGAAACATCGTCGGGGGGGGACGGGGGGACATCGCGGGATCCCAGGACAGGTAAGTGTTCCTAATATTAAAAGTCAGCAGCTGCAGTATTTGTAGCTGGTGACTTTGAATTTTTTCCTGAAGGATGCTGGAGCTCCTCTTTAAGCATTCTCACTCTCCTCAATGGCTGAGACACAGCAGCAGCGGCAGGAGGCATTGACTTCCACTGCTGTCAATCACAGGCAGGGAGGAGGGAGCAGGCACACAGAGGTGGCTCAGGAGCGAGCACACACAAGGGGAAGGAGCCAGAAGCGCTGGCAGGGGCCCAGAAGAAGAGAATCGGGGCTGCTCTGTGCAAAACCATTACACAGAGCAGGGAAGCATGACACGTTTGTTATTTTTAAAACAAAAAATCCAAAGCTTTATTGACAATTTAAGGTGCTTGTGATACCGATGTGGATGTCAATACTGGTAGAGGTTCCTGACACTCATTAGAATTGAAGAAGTGACTTGGACAAGCTTCAACATTACAGGACAGGCCACTAAGCTCTTAAGCCCAATGGCCATGTGGCCCTGGACTGCGAACAGTAAGTGACCCGGAGCGAGGGTCACACATCCCAGCAGGATCCCTTTCGGCTTAAATTGTAATTTAATCCAGAAGACACATGTCTGGCTTCTACTAACCTGCAGAAATGTATATTTGTATTCGGATGCTCTGATACAAAGGAAGGTAGGAAGGCTTAAAGCAGGGGTTGACAAATTTGCTTGGAATCTAGGAGCCAGCTAAAAACGTTAGGAGCTAGAAAACGCGCCCCGTCCCAACGAGCTTGCGCGCAGAAGCGAACACATACGTGAGCAGCGCCCGCATATGTAAACGGTGTTCAAACCACACATGTGAGGTATCGCCGCGATTGGTAGAGCGAGAGCAATAATTCTAGCTCTAGACCTCCTCTGTAGCTCAAAACATGCAACCTGTAGAATTTTTTAAACGTCGCCTATGGAGATTTTAAAGGGTAAAAGTTTGTCGCCATTCCACGAGCGGACGCAATTTTGAAGCGTGACATGTTGGGTATGAATTTACTCTGCGTAACATTATCTTTCATAATATAAAAAAAAAATGGGGATAACTTTACTGTTTTATTTTTTAATTAAAAAAAGTGAATTGTAAGACCGCTGCGCAAATACGGCGTGACAGAAAGTATTGCAACGATCGCCATTTTATTCTCTAGGGTGTTAGGATAAAAAATATATATAATGTTTGGGGGTTCTAATTAGAATTTTTTTAATTTTTTAATTTTTTTTGCCCCCCCTTCCAAGCCAAGTCGCTATGACCCTATTTCTAGTCGCCATGGCGACCTGGCGACCGGGATTTGTCGAGCCCTGGCTTAAAGCAGTATTAAACCCAAAAACAAAAACCTGTGAGCCTTACTCTATCCAAAATAAAAACGTTTAAAAGTTTTGCCCTTAGGTTCACATCTGTTGGGGGGGCCACACCATTTTTTTTATTTTGGCGTGGGGCCCGAAGGGCCTGGTATGGATTTGGGAGGGGTGGTCACATGCCCTTTTTTTCCACAATTTTTTTTTTTTTGCAGGCAATTCTTTTTTTACATTCAGCTGTCAGCGGGGAACACCGCTAACAGCTGATGACTCGTCGGTTGTTAAGGATGCGACAGCCGGCTTCCCAGCCCTGCTGTCTCTCCAAGGGCTTTCACACTGGACCAGTGCGCTAGCAGTCCTGCTAGCAGCATCTTTGGAGTGGTGAAGGAATGGTGTGTATAGCCAGGGCCGATCCGCCCTTTAGGCTCACTATGCAAGCCACTTAGGGCCCCGCAAATCTGCGGAGGGCCCCCCAAATTACTAGAGGCCCAGCCTGGTGAGACGTCATTTTCAGCCCCTCACCCCGCTTCTCAACTCGCTGGCTGCATTGGAGAAGAGGTAAGAAGTCAGCACCCCCAGCTTCTCACTTTAATGTAAGATGTCACTTTCGCCCCCCCCCCCCCGGCTTCTCAACTTTAATGTAACATGTAATTTTGATTAGGGCCCCAGGGAGGTCAGGATCGGCACTGGGGTAGATTCAGAGAACAATTACGCCAGTGTATCCATAGATACGCCGCGTAATTGCTAAGCTGCGCCGGCGTATCTACTTTCTGTATTCAGAAAGCTAGATACGCCGACATTAGCCTAAGATACGACTGGCATAAGTCTCTTACGCCGTCGTATCTCAGGGTGCATTCTCACGCTGGCCGCTAGGTGGCGCTCCCGTCGTTTTCAGCGTAGAGTATGCAAATTGTCTACTTACGCCGATTCACAAACGTACGTGCGCCCGGCGTTCGTTTTTTACGGCGTTTGCGTTAAGGCTTTTTCGGCGTAACGTTGTTCCTGCTATTAGGAGGCGCAGCCAATGTTAAGTATGGACGTCGTTCCCGCTTCGAAATTTGAATTTTTTACATCGTTTGCGTAAGTCGTTCGCGAATAGGGCTGGGCGTAATTTACGTTCACGTCGAAACCAATACGTCGTTGCGCCGTACTTGGAAGCAATGCACACTGGGATATGTACACGGACGGCGCAAAACGTCAATCACGTCAGGTCGTCCTAAATTTACATAAAACACGCCCCCCTTCCACATTTGAATTACGCGGGCTTACGCCGGCCCCTTTTACGCTACGCCGTCGCGACTTACGGAGCAAGGGCTTTGTGAATACAGCACTTGCTCCTGTAAGTTACGGCGGCGTAGCGTAAATACGATACGCTGCGCCGCCGTAACTATGCGCGCCCGTACATGAATCTACCCCACTGTGTATAGCGCTCCTGCCCATTGAAATCAATGGACACTGCGGCTATACCGCCGGAAAAGCGCTGTCGCAGCAGCTCTTTTGGGTGTTTTTAACCCTTTTTTGGCTGCTAGTGGGGGTTAAAAGCCCCCGAATACCCCCGCAAATACCAAGGTAAAGTGCTGCTAAAATAGCAGCGCTTTGCCGCCGATGCCGCGAACGACCCAGTGTGAAAGGAGCCTTACACACAAAACGCAATCTGCTGCGGGAAAAAAAAGCCCCTGACCCTTTTTAACCACTTCCGGACCGCCGCATGTATATGTACGTCGGCAGAATGGCACGTACAGGCACATTGGCGTACCTGTACGTCCCTGCCTAGACGTGGGTCGGGGGTCCGATCGGGACCCCCCCGCTACATGCGGTGGACGGAAACCCACGTGGAGCGATCCGGGACGAGGGCGCGGCTATTCGTTTCTAGCCGCCCCCTCGCGATCGCTCCCCGGAGCTGAAGAACGGGGAGAGCCGTATGTAAACACTTCACTTCACTTCACTGTGGCGGCTGCATCGATCGAGTGATCCCTTTTATAGGGAGACTCGATCGATGACGTCAGACCTACAGCCACACCCCCCTACAGTTGTAAACACACACTAGGTGAACCCTAACTCCTACAGCGCCACCTGTGGTTAACTCCCAAACTGAAACTGTAATTTTCACAATAAACAATGCAATTTAAATGCATTTTTTGCTGTGAAAATGACAATGGTCCCAAAAATGTGTCAAAATTGTCCGAAGTGTCCGCCATAATGTCGCAGTCACGAAAAAAATCGCTGATCGCCGCCATTAGTATAAAAAAAAAAAAAAAAAAAAAAACTATCCCCTATTTTGTAAACGCTATAAATTTTGCGCAAACCAATCGATAAACACTTATTGCGATTTTTTTTACCAAAAATAGGTAGAAGAATACGTATCGGCCTAAACTGAGGAAAAAAAAAAATTTATATATGTTTTTGGGGGATATTTATTATAGCAAAAAGTAAAAAATATTGCATTTTTTTCAAAATTGTCGCTCTATTTTTGTTTATAGCGCAAAAAATAAAAACCGCAGAGGTGATCAAATACCACCAAAAGAAAGCTCTATTTGTGGGGAAAAAAGTACGCCAATTTTGTTTGGGAGCCACGTCGCACGACCGCGCAATTGTCTGTTAAAGCGACGCAGTGCCAAATTGTAAAAACCCCTTGGGTCATTTAGCAGCATATTGGTCCGGTCCTTAAGTGGTTAAAAAAAAAACGCAGCACCGCAAAATCCACAGATATGAACTGCATCCATAGGAAAGCATGTTTAATGGACTGTAGTGCGCTTCTGCAAAACGCACAGGTGTGAACGCGGGGTAATTCTGCTCTGAGCTTTTATATAGGAGTATTGATCGATAATACGAATACAGAGAGTACCTAGAGGGCCAAGAACCCCACAGTATGGCGGGGGGGGGGGGGGAGGGGTGCACTGCAAGCCTAGGTGGGGGTCTGGATCAGACTACAGCCCACTTATAGCTTCTCAATTAAATTCCCACTAATTATAAACTCCATTTCCAAGTCTGGCAGAAATCGAGGAGATTCAATTAAATTGCGAACCTTCTAATCACAGCAATTCTATAGCAGCCCTTCCACTCCTGTGCGATCTCCAGAGAGCGCTCCAAGGGGAACCTTTTCTCTTACTTTTTACCCGCATGGCAGAATTTTCCTATTTATTTTTTTTCGATTCCTTCTGATAAGAAACTTTTAAAGTTTTTCCAAAAAAAATACAATTTGATTTATGCAACTCTGGCAATCATATTTGTATAGGAATAATTCCTGTAAATGGTATTAAATTTTACTCATCAAAGACCCGTGACATTTCACTGAAGATTACAAAAAAAAATGTTTTCAACCGCATCGTAACATGATTCCTGAAGTTACAACCCCCTCTAGTGTCCACTACGTGCACTTGCACTTTTTAGATGTTTCCGTCTTGTCTGCACTCTGCACTGATTAGCCAATTTGGGCGCCCTTCTGGTAAAACGTTATTAACCAGTGAAGGTATCAGTAGATACGCCGTCGTAACTCTGAATCTGCGCCGTCGTACATTTAAGTGTATTCTCAAATTGAGATACACTTAAATGTAGCTAAGATACGACAGCCTGCGCCGTCGTATCTTAGCTGACTATTTACGCCGGCCGCTAGGGGCGTGTACGCTGATTTACGCCTAGAATGCATAAATCACCGAGATACGCCGTACGCTTGCCCGTCGCAGTAAAGAAACGCCGCTTACGTAAGGCGTTTTCAGGCGTAAAGTTAGTCCAACAAAAAGCTGACCTAGCCTATGTTAAGTATGGACGTCGGTCCCGCGTCAAATTTTTACATCGTTTGCGTAAGTCGTCCGTGAATGGGGCTGGGCGTCATTTACGTTAACGTCGAAACCAATAAGTCTTTGCGGCGTAATTTGGAGCATGCGCACTGGGATATGTCCACGGACGGAGCATGCGCCGTTCGTAAAAAACGTCAATCACGTCGGGTCAAGATTCATTAGCATAAAACACGCCCACCTCTTCAAAATTTGAATTAGGCGCGCTTAGGCCGGCACATTTACTCTACGCCGCTGTAACTTAGGACGCAAGTGCTTTGTGAACTTATCTAACTTACGGCGGCGTAGTGTATATACGATACGCTACGCCTGCCTAACGTTAGGCTCACATACCTGAATCCGGCTACAAGCCTCTTTCTGAGGTTTGTTGTTTACAAGTTAAAACGTTTTTTGCTAGAAAATTCCTTAGGACTCCGTTTTCATATGCGGGTGCTGCTCATGTATGCGTTCGCTTCTGCGCGCAAGCTCGGCGGGAAGGGGCTTGTTTACTTTTTTATTTTTTTTTTATTTTACCTTTTTTTTTTATTTTTTACACTGTTCTTTCAAAGAAAAAAAAATGGTGTCACTTTTATTCCTATTACAAGGAATGTAAACATCCCTTGTAATAGAAAAAGGCATGACAGGTCCTCTTAAATATGAGATCTGGGGGTCAAAAAGACCTCACATCTCATATTTAGGCTAAAATGCAATTAAAGGGGTTGTAAAGGTAAAAGTTTTTTTACTTTAATGCATCCTATGTGTCCTTGTGTCCTTTTTTCCCACAAAAAGAGCTTTCTATTGGTCGTGTTTGATCACCTCTGCGTTTTTTTTATTTTTTGCGCTATAAATAAAATAAGGCCGTCAATTTTTAAATATATATATTTTTTTTTTACTTTCGGCTATAAAACATATTCAATAAAAACATAAAAAAAATAAATCGAATTTCTTTATAAAATTTAGGCCAATAAGTAATCTGCTACATATTTTTGGTAAAAAAAAAAAAATCCCAATACACTGAAATTGTATAAAATGCATTAAGGTGAAAGAACATTTACCTTTACAATCCCTTTAACCCTTTGATCTACCCTGGTGTTAACTCCTTCTCTGCCAGTGTCATTAGTACAGTAACAGCAGGCCCGTCGCTACAGGACAGGCAAAACAAACAATTGCTTGGGGCCCCTGAGCTGGCCTGGGGCCCCCAACTTCCCCTTCCCAGGCTGTAGCGTGGCCAAGCTCCTTTTCCTTCCTCCTGGAGTCCTGTCAGTCTGGCTGGGTACCGCGTGGTACAGGAGATTCAGTTTCCTGTCCCTGGCTGGACTGACAGGAAGTGCACACTAAGTGCTCACTTCCTTTCAGTCCGGCTGGGAACACAGGAAACTGAATTTCCTGTACCGTGCGGTACTTGGCCCGGGCACTATCTGATAGAGGACTGGGGACCCATAATGATAGAACACCAGACTAAGAGGAGGAAGAGGAGCTCGGCCACGCTACAGCGGCAGCCTACAGGGAAGAAGGGGAGGTGAGAATAGAAAAACATAGGGACTGGGGGGGGGGGGGGGTAAGAACATGGGTGTAAAAAATGAGTTTAGCGCTAACGTAGGCTTTGAGTGCAGAGGGGGTGCTTGGGGGGCCCCCATTTTGCTTGGGGCCCCCAAATTCCTTCAAACGGCCCTGAGTAACAGTAGCATATTTTTAGCACTGATCACTGTAATAAAGTCACTGGTTCCCAAAAAAAGGATCAAAGATGTCAGGTAGGGGTTCGATTTGTCCGCCACAATGTCGCCGTCCCACTTAAAATTGCCGATCGCCGCCATTACTAGTAAAAAAAAAAATTATAAAAATGCCATGAAAATATCCCATAGTTTGTATATCTTCAGCAAACCAATCAATATATGCTTATTGGGAAAAATTTTTACCAAAAACATGGAGCGGAATACATATTGGCCTGAATTGATGAAGAAATTTGATATTTTTTTAGATATTTTACATTTTTTTTATTGGATATGTTTAATAGCAAAAAGTAAAAAATATATAGGGCCAGATCTTCGTAGAGCAGCGCATTCCTACGTCCGGCGTAGCGTATCTCTGATGCACTACGCCGCCGTAACTTACACCGCATTTTCCTTATCCTCAAAGAATTTGCGCCGTAAGTTAAGGCGGCGTAGTGTAACTTTGGCGGCGTAAGGGCACGCAATTCAAGTGTATGTGATGGGGGCGTGTTTTATGCTAATACGTCGTGACCCGACGTAAATGCCGTTTTTTTTTTTTAACGGTGCATGCGCCGTCCGTGGGGGTATCCCAGTGTGCATGCTCGAAAATAAACCGGAACAAGCCAATGTTTACGACGGTGACGTCATTCTACGCAAATCCCTATTCGCGAACGACTTACGCAAACGACGTAAAAAATTCAAAATTCGATGCGGGAATGACGGCCATACTTAACCCCTTAACGCCCGCCGCACGACTATATACGTCCGCAAAATGGCACGGACAGGCAGATGGGCGTATATATACGTCCCTGCCTTCTAGCGGGTGGTGGGTGCGATCGGGACCCCCCCCCCCGCTGCGTGCGGCGGGCGGATTCCCTCGGAAATGCAATAAAACTATCCCCTATTTTGTAAACGCTATAAATTTTGCGCAAACCAATCGATAAACGCTTATTGTGATTTTTTTTACCAAAAATAGGTAGAAGAATACGTATCGGCCTAAACTGAGGAAAAAAAATTAATTTATATATGTTTTTGGGGGATATTTATTATAGCAAAAAGTAAAAAATATTGCATTTTTTTCTAAATTGTCGCTCTATTTTTGTTTATAGCGCAAAAAATAAAAACCGCAGAGGTGATCAAATACCACCAAAAGAAAGCTCTATTTGTGGGGAAAAAAGGACGCCAATTTTGTTTGGGAGCCACGTCGCACGACCGCGCAATTGTCTGTTAAAGCAACGCAGTGCCGAATCGCAAAACCTGGCCTGGGCATTTAGCTGCAAAATGGTCCGGGGCTTAAGTGGTTAACATAGGATACGCCTCATATAGCAGGGGTAACTATACGCCGAGAAAAGCCTTATGGAAACGACGTAAAAAAATGCGCCGGCCGGACATAAGACGAACGCCAGTCGGATCGAGCCCAGATGCAGTCGTATCTTGTTTTGTAGATACAAAACAAAGATACGATGCGGGAACTTTGAAATTATAGATACGCCGGCGTAATTCTTCTGTGGATCTGGCCCATAGTTTTTTTTTTCAAATTTGTTTTTGTTTACAGTGCAAAAAATAAAACGGCAGAGGTGATCAAATAGAAAGCTCTGTTTGTGGGGGAAAAAAAAGAACATCAATTTTATTCGGGTACAGCGTCGCACGACTGCGCAATTTGTGAAGTGGTTAATCTCCAGGTCTAAAATGATGTGTGCAAAAAAACCAAAAAAATAAAAATAAAAACGCGAAAGGGCTCTGGCAGTGAAAGGGTTCATTTTCCATTTTGGGGTGGGTGTACCTTTAATGTGAATTTAATTTAGTTTGATATTTTGGTGCCTTTTTTTATTTTTATATATATATATATATATATATATATATATATATATATATATATAATGCACGCACACATCCTCCACGTGTATGAAATTTACCAACGATCTGTAATTACAGGTTAATTACTATTTACTAGGAAATCATCTGTTCGCGATGACATTCGATTATGGTTGAAATTACATTATGGCCGTCCATTGCTCTAATAATAATATCTGAATATTTCCTGTGAAAAGGCCATTTTCCTCGAAAATTGTATTAAAAAAAGGCCCGTTACAATCCCCCGTACAAAGATGTTATGGATATATTTAGAATATTGCACATTGTGGTTTAATCCTTTTTTTACGCTTAGAATTTTTGTGTTCTAAATTATGTTAACTTGCTGCAGCTGCAGGAAGTAAAGATTTTAAAAGGTATATTTAATTGGCTTTGTGTAATTAATAATTTATAGTCTAATTACAGCTTCTTCTTCTTCTTCAAACAAGGACGCCAGCCAGGAATATGAATAAAAAAAATTACTAGCCCACTAAAAAAAAAAAATATATACATGTATTTGCGTACAATATTTTTGTACCGCGCAATTACGATGTAAAGTAGTGCAGTACTGAATAGCAAAACATGGTCTAGTCATGATGGGGGGGGGGGGGACCTTCCGTGGTCAAGTGGTTAATAGGCAGGGAGAAGTTCTGAGTTTCTGGGCCCCACAGGAACAACATTTTAGGGCCAGGAAGGGGTAAATGCCCCCGAGGTCCTGAGATAGTGGTATGGCCATATAAAGAAAGGTGTTACTTTTATTGGCTCATACCTGGTCAGCTGTGTATTGAGTTACTGCCATGACTATCATAAACACAAATAGGTAGATACACCGTCGCATTACGTCGTTTCCGTAAGCGATAGGCCGCCTAAAGTTATTCCACCTATGAGGTGGAATAACAATGTTAAGTATGGCCGCCGTTCCCGCCGCAAGGTTCGAATTTTTGACGTCGTTTGCGCAAGTCGTCCGCGAATCGGGTTTTACGTCGTTTACGTACACGTCGAAATCAATAGGCCCGTACGGCCTACTTAGCCGCAATGCGCACTGGGAAATGTAGTCGACCGGCGCATGCGCAGTGTCAAAAAACGTCAAAAAACGTGAGGTCAAGCCTCATTTCCATACAGCACGCCCCCCTCCGAATCATTTGAATTAGGCGCCCTTACGCCCGCTCGTTTTAGGCTATACCGCCGTAGATTAGCAGGTAAGTGGTTTGTGAATCACTACTAGCCTAACTAATTTACGGCGGTGTAGCCTAAAAAGGCTAGGCTAGGCCGCCCTAAAGTTAGGCGCCCCTACGTGAATCTACCTAATAGTACTTCAGGTTAAAAATGTACATATCCATCGAGTTCAACCAAGCAGCAAACATTACACTAAAGCCCATAGCTCCCTGATTTCGAGGGACTGTCCCTAAATTTGGAACAAAGTCACTCTGTCCCTCTTTCTCCCTCACGTGTCTCTCATTCTGGTCTGATCTATATAGTTGTAAATAAAATGCACTTTTTATGTTTCAAAAAGTGTTACCCAGTGCTAAACCTTTCATCCATATTTTAAATTGCTGCATTTGCGGTGGGGGCGTGGCTTGGCGCATGGAGAGTTGAAACGTGTCTCTGCACAGCTCCCGGTCCCTGAGACTTCAGCGGGACATTTCCTCCACACAGATTACTTCCAAACCACGCTGATGGGTGCAAGCATAAGGAACCTAAGAAGACTGGCGAGGGCCGCCCGAATGGTAACCTAGGGCATTTCTTCACCAGTTCCTAGGCCGCATCACAAAACAAGCAGGCCTCCAAGATGACACCGCACCATCTTCCCCAGCCCAGTCTGATTCAGCAGTCCACATGCAGATGAGCTCCCGTGGCCGCACTGTGTCACCAGAGGGCCCCGATCACCTCACTAGATGCTTACACAGTCTCTCACAGGCCTCCCTCTGCTCAGGGGATGGCTGGGACATGGAGACCTCAAATGAGGTCCCTGCACACATACATCATATCACTACCCACTAAAACTGATTTTTAACACTGTGTTGACCGCATTAAAAAGACCTATAGACAAGAGATCAATGAGCTTAAAAAGGACCTAGGGGTCCGCATGGAGGACATTGAGAACACCACGAATGGCCTTTGCAATGCTTTACAGTCACGTGAGGAAACGTTAAATTCCCATACAGTGCTAATTCAGCTGCTCATGTATCAGCAAGATGACATAGAAAATAGGAACCAATGTAATAATATACGGATCCGGGGCATTCCTGACAACTATTGAACATAAAGACCTTGCTGCAGCAGTCACCGCCATTTTCAACAAGCTTTTACATCAGCCAAAAGAAGCACCCTTGGAACAGGACAGAGTACACAGGACCTCAGGTCCCAGAAACCCTGATCCCTCTTTCATACGCGACACCTTATGTGGAATGGACGTTTATAAAATTAAGGAGGACATTATGTAAGCTGCTAGTTCACAAGGCACCATCCTTTTCAATTACACCACTGTCATGCTTTTGCCAGATTTATCTCGTCAGACCTTGGCCATGCGTCGAGCCCTGAAACCACTCATGTAGTTACTCTAAGAACGGCATAGCAAATATCAATGGAGGTTCCCCTTTCTACTCAGGGTACACAATGAGGGCAAGACGGCTTTGTTCCGCACACTGGGTGACCTGCCTACTTTCCTTGGAAACCTGGAATTGCCTCAAGTTTCCCAGTCTGATTGGCCTTTTTCCGCTGATGACCCCGGACCTTCCCTTTGCTACCCAATGGCAAAGACAAAGCAAGAAAAAGCATCCTAGATCTTCCTCGCAAAGAACGCCAGATGACTGACACTCAAACATACCGTGGCCTTTTTTTCTCCTGAGGATCTCCCTGCATCCAGGACTTCCCCTACTCTGGAGTTTAGCTATGGCTCTACCCAAGAGACTCGGCAGGGTCTTGGTCATTGTTTTCTTCTTTGTTTCAGTTTTTTTACTAAGCTGCCTCTGTTGACGGTTTCTCCTGCTCATCACACAGGGCTCTGTGGTTCAGATAGCTATCTCTTATATTATACCTATGCTTGTGGCACTGCTGTGATTGATCTGCAGGACTGGTCGCTCGCAAAATGTATCTCTACATTCCATTGTTTGCTGTGCCTATGTCATGACTGATGCCTTTTTTTTTCTCTCTCAGGTTATTGTCACTAACCTTTTTTTTTTTTCTTTTTGAGGTAATCCTTTATATTTGGTTTTAATATTGCTATCCCTTGGAGAGCTGGGTTCAGGGGCTGGTTCATGTGCCTTCCTCGACACCCCCCTTAGGTCCTTCAGTGCAGTAAAAAAGGCACTGGCAGATATTTGTACAGTTAGGCTTCATGTACACTAGGGTTGTCCCGATACAACTTTTTTAGGACTGAGTACAAGTACCGATACTTTTTTTCAAGTACTCGCCGATACCGAATACCGATACTTTTTTTTAAATGTGTGACCAAATGCAGCCATGTCCCCCCACAAATGCAGCCATGTCCCCCCACAGATGCAGCCATGTCCCCCCACAGATGCAGCCATGTCCTCCCACAGATGCAGCCATGTCCCCCCATATATGCAGCCATGTCCCCCCCATATGCAGCCATGTCCCCCCCATATGCAGCCATGTCCCCCCCATATGCAGCCATGTCCCCCCGCCATATCCAGCCATGTCCCCCCCCATATGCAGCCATGTCACCCCCATATCCAGCCATGTCCCCCCCCATATGCAGACATGTCCCCCCCATATCCAGCCATGTCCCCCCCATATATGCAGCCATGTCCCCCCCCCCATATCCAGCCATGTCCCCCCCATATATGCAGCCATGTCCCCCCCATATATGCAGCCATGTCCCCCTTACCTACATGCTGCCGCGCCGCCGCTTGGTTAATACAGGCTATTCATTTGAATAGCTGTAGTGTTTTGCGCCGCGCTGCGTATAGACACTCCCCCTTGCTCGGGATTGGACAGTTCACCCGAGCAAGGGGGAGTGTCTATACGCGGCGCGGCGGGAAACACTACAGCTATTCAAATGAAAGCTGTAATGTTCCCCGCCCGTATTAACTAAGTGGCGGCGGTGACAGCGGGGATGCGGCAGGATGCGACGTAGCGGCAGCGGCGGGGGGGGCGAGTATTCGGCCAGGCATCGGGGACATTTGCGGGAGTACAAGTACTCCCGCAAATACTCGGAATCGGTCCCGATACCGATACTAGTATCGGTATCGGGACAACCCTAATGTACACTGCTGCTGGTAAATGGACATTTACGAGCAGTTGGGCATTTTTTCCAGCTGTCTCTGAACTCTCCTCTATGTTATCTTAGCAGTACGTGTACACAGGGTCATTTATAGTCATTTCTAGGCAGTTGAGTTCAGGAACATTTTTTGGAATGCATTCCGAACGGACGTTCAGAGGGAATTTAAACGCCAAATGCTGGTAACTGGCATTTAGCCACATTTTGTTTACAGGCGTTTTTCATTTTTGGCTATTTGCAAAAAAAAACAAAACAACGCTTCTAAACGCAAAAGCGACATGTAAACGTAAACGTCGGTTACTATCTGTCAAGTTAAATAGTTCAAGAGAGGTTTTAAAACGTCCCGTGTACGTGATTTTTGGTGGTTTGTTTTTTCCATTTAAGTGTTATAATGCCACCTAGTGGCCTGTCATATTTTAGCGTTTGGTGGATTCCCTCCTTCACATGCTCACTGTCTATCTCACCTTATGCTGTGGATGGGAACCCCACCTCTTTACTCTCTGATTTTTCTCCCTCTTTCCTTCTCCTTTCCTACTTTTTCTTCATGGAATTTTTTATTTTCTTGAGCTTCCTTGTGACCCAACATCCTGTGGATACTCTTTTTATACCACCATGATGGTTTATGATCACATCATCTTTTCCTATTTTAATTGTTGGGGCTTTAACAAGTCAGAGAAGAGAAGCCGAACTTTGTATCATTTTCACAAAGCTTGGTCCAAAATTTTGCTCCTAAAGGAGACACAATTTTCGAATCGTTTTTTTTCATACCTGGCATCATAGTACCGAAAAAAAAGGCTAAATCAAATGGAGTATCTATAGGCTTTCATTCATCTGAAAGTTCTAGACTCCCTCATAGACCCCCATTGGATGATTTGTATTCCTTAAACTGAAATATCAATCTTTTATTTTCACAGTGGCAAAGGTTTATAGCCCTAACCAAGAACAGGGTCGTTTCTTGGCTGCAGTCTTTGACAGATTGATCTCCTTTGGGGGTCCCTGCTTCATCTTGGGTGGCGACTTCAACATAGCCCTCCATGGACACATCATCGTCTGAAACTTCTAGTGCTCATTCAGCTTTGACGCATATTAAAGGGGTGGTTCACCCTAAAAACGACTTTTTCTTATTCCACTGCCCCCCCACATTACAATCCGATTAAGGCTCTTATTATTTTTTTCATGCTGTACATACCTTAGTACAGCATATTCACCCGTGCATCCGGGTTGCGAGTCCCGCGGGAGTGGGCGTTCCTCACATGCTGGTGATTGACGTTTTGCCCAAAAACGAGCTCCCCCCCGTCGCGTAAGCCGCGTCGCGGTTGGCGAAAGGAGCCGAACGGCGAGTCGGCGCTATACTGCGCATGCGCATCGCCGTTCGGCTCCTTTCGCCAATCGTGACGCGGCTTACACGACGGGGGGAGCTCGTTTTTGGGCAAAACGTCAATCACACACATGTTAGGAACGCCCACTCCCGCGGGACTCGCAACCCGGATGCATGGGTGAATATGCTGTACTAAGGTATGTACAGCATGAAAAAAATAATAAGAGCCTTAATCGGATTGTAATGTGGGGGGGCAGTGGAATAATAAAAAGTAGTTTTTAGGGTGAACCACCCCTTTAAGTCTCTTCTACAATCTACACAACTAGTAGATGTCTGGCGCACACAACATACCTTGGAGTGGGACTACAGTTATTATTCAGTTGTATATAACTCGTATTGACTACTTTTTTGTGTCCCAATCCGTCCTAGATGTCCCCTTACAATCACCCATTGGGAACCTTGCCAATGGACCATGCTCCTGTGCACCTTGTACTAGACCATATGCCCAAATCACGTAGAGGATTTTTCTGGGGCTTAAATTACAACTTACTCAAGGATTCTCCATGTGTCACTGATATCAAGCTTGCTATTCAGAACTTTGTTCTGGATCATAGGTCTGATGACACCACTACCCCTCTGATACAGTGGGAAGCCTTGAAGTGTGTTATACGTTGTGACAGAACCCACTGTCACTGTGTGTTTTGGAAGGGACTGTGGGCGGGCATGTTACCCACAGATTTTGGCCCAGAATACTGGAGATACTGGAGATTCTGGAGACCTGAAGACAAGCTGGCATTGAGATAAAGTAATGTAATGCTACAGCCCTTCTCCCCCATCCCCCCCCCGTTGCTGTGTCTAATTGTCTTGGTTCATTGCACATAGACAATGGTCTGGACTGGAGACGTCTTTGAGAGGCTAACTGCTTACCATAATCTCATTGGGCCGGATTCAGATACCTGAGCGTATCTGTCCGGCCGGCGTAACGTATCTCCGATACGTTACGCCGCTGTAACTTTGGGCGCTTAGTTCTGTATTCAGAAAGAACTTGCGCCCATATTTACGGCGGCATAATGTATGTGTTGCGGCGTAAGGCCGCGTAATTCAAATGTGGATGTTGGGGGCGTGTAGTATTTAAATTTGTCTTGACCCCGCGTTTTTTTTTACTTTTTTTTAACGGCGCATGCGCCGTCCGTAAAATATCCCAGTGTGCATTGCTCTAAATGACGCAAGGACGTCATTGGTTTCAACGTGAACATAAATTACGTCCAGCCGTATTCGCGAACGACTTACGCAAACGACGTAAAATTTTCAAAATTAGACGCGGGAACGACGCCCATACTTAACATAGGATACGCCGCACATACCCCTCATATAGCAGGGGTAACTTTACGACGGAAAAAGCCGAACGCAAACAACGTAAAAAAAAAGCGCCGGGCGGTCGTTTGTTTCTGAAACGGCGTAAATCCTAATTTGCATATTCCTTGCGTAAAACATACGGAAGCGCCACCTAGCAGCCAGCGTAAATATGCAGCCTAAGATCCGACGGTGTAAGACACTTACACCTGTCGGATCTTAGGGATATCTATGCGTAACTGATTCTATGAATCAGTCGCATAGATACGACCGAGCGCAATCAGAGATACGACGGCGTATCAGGAGATACGCCGTCGTATCTCTTTCTGAATCTGGCCCAAAATGTTTATCTGTAGCCTGTTTCAATGTACAAATGTTCAGTTCCCATTGGTTGTTCCTTGTCCCCCTCCCCTCTTTGACAAGGCTAAGGGGAGTGTCCCTAACTGTGTGTAAAAACTGTATGTCTTGGATTTAATAAACAGTTTATGCTCTGCATGTTTAACCCTCAACACTTGTGTGGATTGTGTCGTGATTGAGGGGTAAAGGGCTGGTTATGGCGAATCTACAGGCTGCGGGTGCGTTTGGAGGACAGGAGACACAGGTCTGGCAAACGTGCCCACCTGGGGTATTCGAGACCTGTCACATACGTGATGTCTTTATTCAACATGGTTCTAGGTTAAAGAGGGCCTGTGCCACCGAGATTGCCCGGCTGCTCTCTACAATCGCTTTACTCGAGAACACTCATAAGCGGAATTTAGGCCCCTTCCGTTTAGGTGATTCTCTCGAATGCTAGACGGGAATTACTACAACTTCTTGACTCTCATTCCCTTATTGCGTGGGATAAAGGCCGCTATTATCTTTATTCCCTCTCCAATAAATGTGTCCAACATCTAGCAAGAGTTCTTCACCCACGTCCTCCCCGCCGCCCTATCCAACTTATACAAGACTCAACCAAAAAGAAGGTGTATAATACCCAGGGCATCTCGAAAGCCATTACCGATATTATTCTCACTTATACAACTTTCCTATGCCACATGGCCCTGGGCCTGCTACATCCCAGTCCTCAGACATGCTATCTTATAAAACGGAAACTGCGTTGCCCACTATTGACCCAGAGGAGGGTCAATAGTGTCAAATCCCTGTCAGATACGGAATTCTTGGGTGCCATCAAAGGTCTGAAAGCGGGCAAGTACCCTGAACCAGATTGCTTTTCTCTTTGGTTTTACAAGCTTTTTGCACCACTACTCACCCCCCCCCCCTGTTAGCTAAGGCCTAAGGGCCAGATTCACGTAGCCCGGGCGCAGCATAACGTAACCGATTTAGGTTACACCGCCGCAAATTTTCTGTATAAGTGCCCGATCCACAAAGCACTTACCTGGAAATTTGCGGCGGTGTATCCTAAATCCGTCCGGCGCAAGGCGGGCCAATTCAAATGGGGCGGGTACCATTTAAATTAGGCGCGCTCCCGCGCCGGACGTACTGCGCATGCTCCCGACGCAAATTTCCCGACGTGCTTTGCGCGAAATTACGACGCGCCAACGTTTTGTGAATCGCGACGTGAAAAAAAGACTTGCGCCGGGAAAAAAAATTATTTTAAAAAAATTCAAAAGCGACGCGGGAAAGACGGGTATACTTTTACATGGTGTACTCATTTTACACTTTGTAAAAGGTGCCCTATCTTTGCGACGGCAAACTAACACTTGCGGCGACGTAACGACGGAAAAAAGTTTCGTGGATCGCCGTAACTGCTAATTTGCATACCCGACGCTGGTTTACGACGCAAACTCCCCCCAGCGGCGGCCGCGGTATTGCATCCTAAGATCCGACAGTGTAAGTCCATTACACCTGTCGGATCTTCTGCCTATCTATGCGTAACTGATTCTATGAATCAGTCGCATAGATAGAAACAGGGATACGACGGCGTATCAGCAGATACGCCGTCGTATCCCTTTTGTGAATCTGGCCCTTAAATTCTATTGACGATTCCAACCCACCTTCCAGAGATCTTCTCTCTGCTAATATATCTATTATCCCCAAACCCAGCAAAGATTCTTCCAAATGTAGCAGCTACTGTATAGGCCCCTATCCCTCCTTAATATAGATGTAAAACATATTGGCTAACCGCCTTTCCCCCGCTTTTATCATCAATTATACATAAGGATCGAGTTGGTTTTGTCCCTGGATCTGAGGCCAGAGACAACACTACAAAAACCATTCACCATATCTCATACATACAGTACAGAAATATGACCTGAAAGCATGCTTACTTTCTTTTGAAGCCAGAAAAGGTTTTGACCGAGTGAATTGGCAATTCTTACGCATGTCCTTGGAACAGCTCGGACTCGGCACTCCTTTCGTAACCAAGGTTAGGCCCCTGTGGGCCAAATCCTCAAATATCCTGCCTAACTTATCTTTTCCCATTTAAGTTACACTGCCTTAAAATTTCTACCTAAGTGCCCGATCCACAAAGCACTTACCTAGAAATTTCAGGCCGTGTAACTTAAATTCTCCCGGCGCAAGGGGGCGATGACAATTTAAATGAGGCGCGCTCCCGCGCCGGCCGTACTGCGCATGCTCGTGACGTCATTTTCCCGACGGGCTGCGCGCGAAATTACGTTACGTCGGGCTTTGTGGATTGCGACGGGACAATAAAGTTGCGTCGGGTAAAAAAAAAGTTACGCGCCGAAGAAAAAAATTCAAAATTTTAAAAAAATCGCGGTGATCGAAAAAAAGATCTGTTTTTACAAGGTGTTACTAGTTTACACTTTGTAAAAGCAGAACTAATTTTACGTATGCAAACGTAAACTTACGCAGAAAACACAAAGCTGAAAAGCTTTGTGGATCTCCGTAAGTCCTCATTTGCATACGCAAAGCGTAATTTCAACGCAAAATGCCCCCAGCGGCGGATGCAGTACGGCATCCTAAGATCTGACAGTGTAAGTGTCTTACAGATGTCGGATCTTCTGCCTATCTTTGGAAAACTGCTTCTGAGGATCAGTTCCAAAGATAGGCACAGGGATACGCAGGCTGAACAGCAGACCCGCCTGCGTATCTCCTTTTAAGGATTTGGCCCCTGTATTCTCAGCCTTCAGAATCCGTGTTAGTTATTGTTTCATCATCTAAACCTCTTAAATATTTCAAATGGCACAAGGCAAGGTTGTCCCCTATCCCTATTACTTTTCGTCATCATGATGGAACACCTAGCTCATGCTATTCGGGAAAACGTTTTGATTGTCGGTATTCTGACCCCATCCTACATCACAAACTCTACCTATATGCTGACAACTTGCTAGTGTATGTACAACAGCCCCACATCTCCCCACCGTCCCTACTACATTAATTTCACCGGTTTGGGGAATTTAGTAATATTAAACTGAATGGCCCGGATTCAGAACGGAGATACGACAACGTATCTCCGGATACGCCGTCGTAACTCAGAGTTGTGTTGTTGTATCTATGCGACTGATTCATAGAATCAGTTACGCATAGATTTCCCTGAGATCCGACCGGCGTAAGTGTCTTACACCGTCGTATCTTAGGCTGCATATTTACGCCGGCCGCTAGGTGGTGCTTCCGTATATTTACGCAATGAATATGCTAATTAGGCAGAAACGTACGTCCGCCCGGCGCATTTTTTTAAGTCGTTTACGTTCGGCTTTTTCCGGCGTCGTTCCCGCATCGAGTTTTGAAAATTTTACGTCGTTTGCGTAAGTCGTTCGCGAATAGGGCTGTACGTAAGTTACGTTCACGTCTAAAGCAATGACGATTTGCGGCGTAATTTTGAGCATGCGCACTGGGATTCTTTCACGAACGGCGCATGCGCCGTTCATAAAAAACGTAAAATATGCGGGGTCACCATTCATTTGAATAAAACACACCCACATCATCCCCATTTGAATTAGGCGGGCTTACGCCGGACCACAGACATTACCCCGCCGTAACTTAGGGCGCAAGTTCTTTCTGAATACGGAACTTGCGCCCTATTTTCCGGCGGCGTAACATATCTGAGATACGTTACGCTCGCAAAAAGATACACCAATGTATCTGAATCCGGGCCAGTATATCCAAAACGGAGGCCCTCAACATATGATTAACAGCTGCCACTATTTCCTAGTTGCATTCTAACTTCTCATTCCAATGGTCCTCTGAAGGTATCTCTTACGTAGGCGTCACTATTCCGTCTAATCTTTCGGACTTATACGAGCTAAATTATCCTCCATTACTTGCTCGTATCCAGAAAGATTTAGATACATGGGGCTCCTCTTCCTTGCCTTGGTTTGAGCGCATTAACACCTTGAAAATGGAAATGCTGAGGATTGAAATGATATCTGGGCGATAACTAAATCTTCCTCTCAAAATATTCTAGCGCTCAAAACTAACTACAAAGTCCTAATGAGATGGTACTTGGTCCCAGCGAGGTTCTCTAAATTTGTACCAGGCTACCCCTCTGTGTGCTTCCAGGCTTGTGGCCAAGAGGGCACACATGCACACATTTGGTGGACATGCCCTGTTGTGCAACAATATCTTCCAAATGGCCTCTACCCTGACCAATACCACCTTGGAACTCGACCCATCTCTGACATTGCCAAACCATAACACTCAGGTTTTTACTAGAGCCCAGTTTCGCCTTATACTCCAGGTCACGACCGCAGCCAAACAAACCATAGCTCGAGGCTGGAAATCCCCCAAACTCTGCACTGTTGAAATCAAAAGTAGACTCACCCAGGCCATGATCCATGGCAAAATTGAGGCCTCTATTCAGAACAGAGGGCCAGATTCACAAAAGGGATACGACGGCGTATCTGCTGATACGCCGTCGTATCTCTGTTTCTATCTATGCGACTGATTCATAGAATCAGTTACGCATAGATAGGCAGAAGATCCGACAGGTGTAATAGTTTTACACTGTCGGATCTTAGGATGCAGTACCGCGGCTGCCGCTGGGGGGAGTTTGCGTCGTAAACCAGCGTCGGGTATGCAAATAAGCAGTTACGGCGATCCACAAAACTTTTTCCCGTCGTTACGTCGCCACAAGTGTTAGTTTGCCGTCGCAAAGATAGGGCACCTTTTACAAAGTGTAAAATTACTACACCATGTAAAAGTATACCCGTCTTTCCCGCGTTGCTTTTGATTTTTTTTTTTATTCTTTTTTTTTTTCCGGCGCAAGTCTTTTTTTCACGTCGCGACTCACAAAACGTTGGCGCGTCGTAATTTCGCGCAAAGCACGTCGGGAAATTTGCGTCGGGAGCATGCGCAGTACGGAGCGCGCCTAATTTAAATGGTACCCGCCCCATTTGAATTGGCCCGCCTTGCACCAGACGGATTTAGGATACACCGCCGCAAATTTCCAGGTAAGTGCTTTGTGGATCGGGCACTTAACCCGAAAATTTGCGGCGGTGTAACCTAAATCGGTTACGTTACGCTGCGCCCGGGCTACGTGAATCTGGCCCAGAGTCCCTAAACACCTAAAAGTCTGGCAACCCTGGGTGGATCATTTCTTATCCCCGAACTTTGATAAATCCTTTCTTGAACCCTGAGTCTTGGGTTCCAGGTCGGCCTGGAGCCATCGGCTTCCAATGTGGTTTTCTCTGCTTTTCTTTACCTTTTTTCCTACCTGTTCTTTCTTCTCTTCTCTCTCTCGCTCTCCTTTCTATCTACCATGCATCACTGGTATACCAGGATAACACTCCAGGTTTGTCTCTAACTCAGCTGTGATCACACTCTCAATTAAAGTTTTGTCATGGTTCTAGCCACCATGTTTTTGTTTGCCTTAGCGTCCACTGCCTCTATCTTCGTAATTTATGTCGCACACTACTGTGCGTACACTGGCCCAGATTCTCGTAGATGGGCGCAAAAATGTGCGGGCGTAACGTATCTCATTTACGTTACGCCGCCGCAAGTTTTTCAGGCAAGTGCTTTATTCACAAAGCACTTGCCTGTAAAGTTGCGGCGGCGTAGCGTAAATCACCCGGCGGAATTCAAATTTGGCGGGTTGGGGGCGTGTTTCATTTAAATGAAGCTCGTCCCCGCGCCGAACGAACTGCGCCGTCCCTAAAATATCCCAGCGTGCATTGCTCTAAATGACGTCGCAAGGACGTCATTGGTTTTGACGTGGATGTAAATTACGTCCAGCACCATTCACGGACGACTTATGCAAACGACGCAATTTTAAAAATTTGCGACGCGGGAAAGACGACCATACTTAACATTGGCTGCGCCTCATATAGCAGGGGCAACTTTACGCCGGGAAAAGCCTAACGTAAAACGTCGTAACTTCACTGCGTCGGCCGCGCGTACGTTCGGGAATTCGCGTATCTAGCTAATTAGCATACTCGACGTGGAAATCGACGGAAGCGCCACCTAGCGGGGAAAAAAAAATTGGTTAAACAGAGTACAAAGGTCTGATGGACCGTTTTCATCGGTCAAACACGATCGTGTGTGGGCCACATAGGTTATTTATCCATAGGTTAAAAAAAGGCAATCTTGTTTTAAATTTAACCGATGGAGAACGGGGAGAGGTGAGTGTAAACACAGCTTCCCCGTTCTTCACAGTGGCAGCTTCATTGATCGTGTGTTCCCTAATATAGGGAAATTGGGGGATATTTATTATAGCAAAAAGTAAAAGATATAGCATTTTTTTCAAAATTGTCGCTCTATTTTTGTTAATAGCGCAAAAAATAAAAACCGCAGAGGTGATCAAATGCCACCAAAAGAAAGCTCTATTTGTTGGAAAAAAAGGACGCCAATTTTGTTTGGGAGCCACAACGCACGACTGCGCAATTGTCAGTTAAAGCGACGCAGTGCCGAATCGCAAAAACTGGCCAGGTCCTTTACCTGCATAAAGGTCCGGGTCTTAAGTGGTTAAAACAAACGCTAAAAAAAGGCTAATGCAGAAAAGCGCTAAAAAACGCTATTGCAAAAACATTAAAAAAACTTTTAAAAACTCACTGCAAAGCTACTGGCGTTTTTATAACGTTATCCTACATACTTTTTCTAATAGGTGTCCCTCGTTCCCATCTCAAAAAGTTGTGAGGTATGTCAAAGCATATCTAAGGGTCACCATACATGTTACAGTCTCTGTACAATCAATTTTAGAAGGCCAGGCCTTTGTCCAACATTTGTTGCTTACAAATCTGTATTTTTTGCTAGAAAATTACGTAGAACCCTCAAACATTTTTTTTTTTGCAGAGACAGTAGAGAATAAAATGCCAGTCATTGCAATATTTTATGACACGTGGTATTTGCGCAGCGATCTTTCAAACGCAAATGAATTTAGAAAAAATACACATTCGTGAATAAAAAAAAAAAATAAAACAGTAAAGTCAGCCCAGTTTTTTTGTATAATGTGAAAGATGATGTTACGCCGAGTAAATAGATACCTAACATGTCACGCTTTAAAAATGTGCACGCTCGTGGAATGGCGACAAACTACAATACTTAAAGCGGAGTTCCACCCAAAAGTGGAATTTCCGCTTAAAGCGGATGTGCCAGTATAAAAAAATATTAAAAGCCAGCAGCTACAAATACTGCAGCTGCTGACTTTTAATATTAGGACACTTACCTGTCCTGGAGTCCAGCGCTGTCAGCAGCAGGGGACGAGCGATCGCTCGTCACTCTGCTGCTCCCCCCGCCATCCTCAGTGAGGGAACCAGGAAGTGAAGCGCTCCGGCTTCACTACCCGGTTCCCTACGGCGCATGCGCGAGTCGCGCTGCGCCCGCCGATTGGCTCACACGCTGTGTGCTGGGAGCCGAGTGTTCCCAGCACACAACGGGCGACAGACGGGAAGTCAGGAAAACCCGTCTTTTTCCCGTAGCGTGTGGCCGGAAGTGGGTGCAAATACCTGTCTTTAGACAGATATCTGCACCCCCCTCCCCCCTGAAAGGTGTCAAATGTGACACCGGAGGGGGGGCGGGTTCCGATCAGCGGGACTCCACTTTAGGGTGGAGAACCGCTTTAATTGCTTTCTCCCCCCTCCGGTGTCATATTCTAAACCTTTCAGGGGGGAGGGGGGGACCTGTTATTGACAGGACCCCTTCTCCACTTCTGGGAAACTGGGCCCCCTCCTCCTTCCTCTGCCACCGGGCCAATCAGAAAGGATTTCCGATGGGAAAACTGTGAGGAGAGCTTTTGGCCGTGAACCCCGGCCGTGTGTATGCTCCTTGCAGTTTTTCCGACGTGAACACTGCCCAGAAACCGCTGATCAAAAAAAGAGAACCGCCGGGAAATCTGGCGGATTTTTGCCCAGCGGTTTGTGGCGGTTTTCCTATGGGAACAACTGCAATGAAGCATACACACGGCCAGGATTCCCGACCAAAGCTCCATTGCAGTTTTCCTGTCAGGAAAACTGGCTGTGTGTAGGGGAAAGACTGACCGAGCAGGTTCTCAGCTTTCCCCTTGGGTCAGAAATCCTGTATGTGTGTACGAGGCATAACAGGTTTTCTTCTAAGATTGTCCTGTATTTGGCTCCACCCATCTTCCCATCAATTCTGACCAGCTTCCCCGTCTCTGCTGCCACTACCATGTTTCACGGTGGGGATGGTGTGTTCAGGCTGATGTGCAGTGTTAGTTTTTTCTGCCACACATAGCGTTTTGCTTATAGGCCAAAAAGTAAAATTTTGGTCTCATCTGACCAGAGCACCTTCTTCCCCGTGTTTGCTGTGTCCCCTCCCCCACATGGCTTCTCACAAACTGCAAACTGGACTTCTTATGACTTTCTTTCCACAATGTCTTTCTTCTTGTCACTCTTCTATAAAGGGGAGATTTGTGGAGAGCACAACTAGTGCCGCGTACACACCATCACTTTATGTGATGAAAAAAAATGACGTTTTTAAAAACGTCACTTTAATTGACTGTGTGTGGGGGAAAACGTCGTTTTATGTCTTGTAAAAAACGACCAAAAAAAATTGAAGCATGCTTCAATTTTATGTGTCGTTTTTCAAAAGTGCACTTTTTACTTCACAGAAATTGACCGTGTGTAGCAAAAAACGTCGTTAAGACGTTTTTTCATCCACGCATGGCCATGCCCAGAAGCTACTTATGAAGCAAGCTTCAATGGAAAAACGTGGTGAACGTAACCTCACTTTGCAAGATCATTGTGAGAAAACGACGGTGTGTAGGCAACTTCGTCTTAGAAAATTGAAGTTTCAAAAACTTCATTTTTTACTTCACAGAAAGTGTCGTTTTTTTTCATCACATAAAGTGATGGTGTGTACGCGGCATAATAGTTGTCCTGTGGACAGATTCTCCCCCCTGAGCTGTGGATCTCTGCAGCTCCTCCAGAGTTACCATGGACCTCTTGGCTGCTTCTCTGATGATTGCTCTCCTTGCCCGGCTGGTCAGTTTAGGTGGACGGCCATGTCTTGGTAGGTTTGCAGTTGTGCCATACTCTTTCCATTTTCGGATGATGGATTGAACAGAAGCTCCGTGAGATGATCAAAGCTTGGCAGATTTTTTAATAACCTAACCCTGCTTTATACTTCTCCACAACTTTTTCCCTGACCTGTCTGGTGTGTTCCTTGGCCTTTATGATGCTGTTTGTTCACTAAGGTTCTCCAACAAACCTCTGAAGGCTTCACAGAACAGTTGCATTTATACTGAGATTGAGCCCTGGTTCACACTGGGTACGATTTGGAACGATTTGAGATGCGATTTGACATGTCAAATCGCATCTCAAATCGGCGGCAATTGTCGGCAATGGCACTGTCCTAATCAGTGCGACGCCGCATCTGCGATTTCAAAAAGTAGTTCCTGTACTACTTTTTGCGATTTCGGGCCGCGATTTACATTAAATTGCGGCCGAAATCGCGGCAAATCGCGGCCGCGAAATCGCGGTAAAATCGCGCATTTTACCGCGATTTTGAATTCGCAGCAGTGTGAACCTAGGCTAAATGACACACACAGGAGGACTCTATTTACTAATTAGGTGACTTCTGAAGCCAATTGGTTCCACTAGATTTTAGTGAGGGGTATCAGAGTAAAGGGGGCTGAATACAAATGCACACCACACTTTTCAGATATTTTGTTAAAAATTTTGATAACCATTTATCATTTTCCTTCCACTTCACAATTATGTGCCACTGTGGGCTAGATCCACAAAAAAATTATGCCGGCGTATCTATTGATACGCCGCGTAATTTCAAAATTCCCGCGTTGTATCTTTGTTTTGAATCCTCAAAACAAGATACGACGGCTTCTGGGTTAGATCCGACAGGTGTAAGTCTTCGTACGCCTTCGGATCTAAGATGCAATACTTTGGCGTCCGCTGGGTGGCGTTTTCCGCGTCGGGTATGCAAATTAGCGATTTACGACGATCCACGAACGTACGCGCGGCCGTCGCATTTTCTAACGTTGTCTGTAGTCGGGTTTTTCCGGCGTATAGTTAAAGCTGGTATTTTGCGGCGTATACATAGAATTGCCATGTTAAGTCTGGCCGTCGTTCCCGCGTCGAAATTTTTTTTTTTTTGCGTAAGTCGTCCGTGAATAGGGATGGACGTAACTCACGTCTAAGTTAAAAAAAGCGACGTCATTTAGCGCAATGCACGTCGGGAAATTTCGGGACAACGCATGCGAAGTTCATTCGGCGCTGGGACGCGCTTCATTTAAATGAAACCCGCCTCCAACCCGCCCAATTTGAAATCCGCTGTCAGAAATACACTACGCCGCCGTAACTTACGGCGCAAACTCGCTGAGGATTCGAAAATGTGCCAGGTAAAGTACGGCGGCGTAGTGTATCTCTGATACGCTGCGCCGATCTACATGTATGTGGATCTGGCCCTTTGTGTTGGCCTATCACATAAAATACATTTATTTTTTTTGGTTGTAACATGACAAAATGTGGAAAGTTCCAAGGGGTATGAATACTTTTTCGAGGCGCTGTAGGTTCTCTTTGCCCTTTTTGTCTTGGGTACTATGGGCCAGATTCACAGTGGAGATACGACGGCGTATCTGCTGATACGCCGTCGTATCTCTGTTTCTATCTATGCGACTGATTCATAGAATCAGTTACGCATAGATAGCCAGAAGATCCGACAGGTGTAATTGTTTTACACTGTCGGATCTTAGGATGCAGTACCGCGGCCACCGCTGGGTGGAGTTTGCGTCGTAAACCAGCGTCGGGTATGCAAATTAGGAGTTACGGCGATTCACGACGGATTTTCGCGTTCGCTATGTCGCCGCTAGTCTAGTTTCCCGTCGCAAAGTTAGTCGTCGTTTTAGGTGCCCTAACTTTAGTCAGCAAGCGCATTGCTGTCTAAAGTATGGCCGTCGTTCCCGCGTCGAAATTTAAAAATCAACGTCGTTTGCTTAAGCCGTCCGGGAATATGTAATTACGCTACACGCGTCACCGTTCGAAAAAATTACGTCACGGCGCGCAATGCACGACGGAGTTCGGAAACGGAGCATGCGCGGTAGGTCTGGCGCAGGAGCGCGCCTAATTTAATCGGCACACGCCCATTTCAATTCGCCCGCCTTGCGCCGTTGGCCGCCGGCGTAGGTTTTCATCGCATGTGCTTGGTGAATCAGGCACTTGCGATGAAAAATTGCGGCGGTGTAACGTATCTACGATACGTTACGCCGCCGCTCTTCTATGTGAATCTGGCCCTATAGGATTTGATCCCGCCACAGCACTATAGCTATCATATGTCTCAGTGACATTGAAAATGCCGCGCAGCACTCTATAAATACCGTCCTACATTGATTTTTTGTATTTATTTATAGTGAGAGCTTGGCTCGGATCTCCTCACCACGGTGCCTATGGAGAGACAAACACGCTCGCATTCCTCCCTAAATAAAGCGGCGGGGGGATCCCAGCCATATTGTGCTCTAGGATTAATCTTTAGCATTGAAGTGCAGCCCAGCGTGTAAACAGCTGAGTTCTGTGTACTCGGCAAATCTAGGAAATCAGCACACGCTTCTCCTGGCCGTACACCGTACGCCGTACACCGCCAAATCCGACGCAGGTACTCAAGGACAACGTACAACCTCCAAACAGTGCAACGCTGTGACGTCAGGAAACCCTCCATTCCAGCTCATTATAGAAAAATGGTACAAGCTTCTTAAGCCCCCTCGGTGTTCGCCTTCTCCCTCTGACAGGCCGCAGAGTCGCCTATCAGCCACAAGAAACATGGAGTCTAATTCCCAGCGACCAAGATGACTGAGGGAGCTCGTTCGTGCCGCCTTAACCGTTTCCTCACCGGGAATCATCCAAGAAAACGCCATTCCAAATCACTGGCACGCCAAATTTAGGGATGACTGCACGTTAAAAAAATAAATAAAAAATTGCTGTATTTAAATTTTATCTTCCTGTATTCCATCCATCGGGGTGACTGCTGGTCTGGGATACTGGAGGACATCTTCCTTCCAGGGGGCTGTGGAATGACAGCCATGAACCCAGAAGGATGCTGAAGTTTGTAGGATTAAAAAGACTGCAATCTACGGGATATCCTTTATTATCCTCACCCACTAAGTATATACAGTATATATAGATAGAGAAAAATAGAGAGTCAAATATTTAACCCATGGCGGCTATCATTTTTTTTTTTAACCAAACAGTCTCTGATAAAAAAAAGTAACAATATATATCTTTTTTTTTGTTTTTTGTTTTTAAATACAACTTTACAAAAAAAAAACACACACACACATTATATATATATGTTATTTTTTGTACAGGAAAAAACAAAAAAATAAAACAAACTATTTTTTGTACAGTAAAATATTTTTTATATATATATATATATTTTTATATATTTTTTGTACAGTAAAATATATTTATATATATATATATATATATATATATATATATATATATATATATTACTGTACAAAAAAATAACATTATATATATAAATATAGATATATATTTGTTTTGTTTTTTTCTGCACAAAAAAACTATATATATATATATATATATATATATATATATATATATATATATTATTTTTATTTATTTTTTACAGTGAAAATGTAAAATTATATATTTTTTTTTCCTGTACAATAAATATTTTATGTATATGGTATTTTTTTTGTATATGGAAAAAAACGGAAAAAAAATGATATATAATTTGTTTCTTTTTTTTTTCCTGTACAAAAAAAAACAATCATAAAATATATATATATATATTTATTTTATTCATTTATTATAATTGTTTTATTTTGTACAGGAAAAAAAAGAAACAAATTATATATCATTTTACATTTTTACTGTAAAAAAAATTTATAAAAAAAAATAATATATATATATATATATATATATATATATATATTTTTTTTTTTGTTTGTTTTTAAATATTTTATGTATATGGTATTTTTTTTGTATAGGGAAAAAAACGGGAAAAAAATGATATATAATTTGTTTCTTTTTTTCTGTACAAAAAAAACAATCTTAATAAATATAAATTATGTTATTTTTTTGCATGGATTAAAAAAAAAATGAAAAAAAAAATATATATATATATATATATATATATATATATATATATATATATATTTTTTTTTTTTTCATTTTTATTTTTTTATCCATAGAAAAAAATAACATGATCTCTCTCTGATATATATATATATGTTATTTTTTTGTACAGTAAATATATATATATATATATATATATATATATATATATATATATATATATATATATATATATATATATATATATATATATGTTTTTTCCTGTACAAAAACATAACATTATATATACATATATGTGTGTGTGTGTGTTAATTAATTATTATATATTTTTTTCTAAATAAACCATAAAATAAAGTAGTTTATATATAATACACTGATATATAACTACACAGTATATATACAATTCATTATGGAAGATGTGAAACCTAATATCTTTCTTTTTTTTACATGGTACCCACGCACAGGATCTTGTTTTGTTTGGTCAGCTCCTCAACAAGCACAGGCACTCCATATTGCATCACCGGATAAACTCTCCATAGAGGATACAACAACAACTTAGCAGATTGACATCCCGACGCTCTGCGTTTAGTCTGTTTCCGTCGATCTTTGCGTGTACAGAAACTGATCCATGCATCATAGTGTAAGGTGTCCAGATTTTTAAAATGAAATGTCCGAATTATTCACACGGTACAATCTGGACTTGTGTATTGGCATGGGTTTAAAAGGTATAGCAAGGTGCGAGGGGTTAATGGATATGAGAGGTCGCTGCCTTTTGACATGTCTATATAATAAATAATATAAATATCTATATATCTATATCTATATCTATATATATATATATATATATATCTATATATATATATATCTCTATCTATCTATATATATCTCTCTCTCTCTCTCTATATATATATATATCTCTATCTATCTATATATATCTCTCTCTCTCTCTCTATATATATATATATCTCTATCTATCTATATATCTCTCTCTCTCTCTCTCTCTATATATATATATATATATATATATTATTTTTTTCTATTAGGATTTGCACACAAACCAGCATAGATGGATGGATCCCAATGGTCCTCCATGGAAGCCAGCCCACTGATCTGCACCCTTCACTTGTATCTGCATCCTACATCTGCCCCCCTTTGCTACATTCCTGATAAACAACAATAAATAGCATAATGCATTTCCTATCCCCAAAGAGAACCCCCCTTACCTTGCTGAGCTGCTTCTTTCATTTTCTGAGCGGAGGTTTGTAGTCCCCTGTCTCCAGCGGATCTGCTGAGTGCTGAGTTTTGATTTGTCATTCACAGGCAGTCAAAGGTCACCATAAGGCTATGGCCATCTAGCTGGGCTACTGAAGGGGGACTATTGCGAGCGGCGGCGAGGACTTGCGCTGTGTGTGATGTGGTTGGACCGGGTAGAGGCGAGGAGAGGCTTAGCAAATTGTCAGCCAAACACCAAGCAAAACCTGGCATGGATTTGCCCGGGCCCTGCTGGATTTCCATGAAAAATGTGCTTCGGGGGGGAAAATCTCCGTTAAGTTGATCCCCCTTTTGTTTCCCAGGACAAAAAGCCACGGGACGCGCTTGTGAAAGCAGATTCAATACGCTGGCCGGCTGAGGAGAGAATGATGATTTGTCGTTTTTAATCTCCGGGAACGCAATGGACATAGTTACGTCGTTTAAGAGGATCTTCATCTCTTCATCATTTTTTTTTCTGAATAGAGTGGGGAAGGGTTATCCTATGCCAGGATTGTATTGCTATCTGGGTCCCTGCTGCAGAGATTTCCTCTCACTTCCTGTCTCTGTGTCACTTAGGGTTTTGCTGTGAGTTATACCGAAGAGGTAAGAAGTCCGTCCAGCGGCTGCCCCCCTAGGGTTGCCACCTGTCCAGGATTCACCCGGACAGTTCGGGTTTGGGATTTTGTGTCCGGGTTTCAGTCTGCCTGAAACCCGGACACATTATTTAGACTGGGCTGTGGCTCCCCAAGTAACCGAGGTAGTCACACAAAAATCTGTTGCCATTCGGGAGATGCGGGCCGCTGTCTGGGGGCAGGTTTGGCATCACTGAGGGGGAGCCACAATGTCAGTAAGAGCAGTTTGGCCACACCCACTGTTTGCCGCAGCGCGCTGCATTACCACTGTCCTTGAGGCACCCAAAGGTGGCCCAGGTCTTTTATTATCCGATTGTGTATACTACGGAAAAAAACGTGCCCTGTGCCGCTAAAGTGTTCGGGTTTGGCTTGAAGAAAAAAAAAAGATTTGACTGGGAGCATCACCTGGATTGCATCCCGATCAGCATGTCAGAGAAGCTCTACTGCTGCTAAGCAACCTGCAGGGAGCTCAACTGTCTACAACCAATAGAGATGGGCTCGGGTGTGTTTGAAATCCCACATGCCCGATCCCGCCAGGAAGCCGACACTCCACAGTGCTAATCACAGGTAGTGAGACATTTCCTGATCTGTGCAGAGCTGCGGACCGGGAAATGTCTCACTGCCTGTGATTAGCGCTGTGCAGTGTCGGCTTCCTGGCAGGCTCTGGCATGTGAAATTTTGAACATGCCCAGCCCATCTCTAACAACAAATTGTGCTGGCCCTCCTATACATCAGCCTAATAAAGTACCGTATTTATTGGGGTATAGCATGCTCCCGCGTATAGCGCGCACCCCTAAAGTTGCCCCAAATTCCTGTGGAAAAAAGATTTTTGTACTTACAGTTTTGGTGTCTTGCGCAGCGTCCATCAGCGGGCTCGTCGGGTCCGGCGTCCGTCTGCGGCTTCGGGTGTCCTCTTTGTCGGGTCCGGCGTCCTTCTGCGGCGTCCTCGCCGCTCGTTTCCCGCACCGAGTTTGAATACTGCGCCGACATATACAGAGCGCAGTACACTCGAGTATAGTCGGGCAGGCTTGGCTACTCTCGCACTGACGTCCTGTACGTCCAGGACGTCAGCGCGAGAGGAGCCGAGACTGCCCGACTATACACGAGTGTACTGCGCTCGGTATATGTCAGCGCAGTATTCAAACTTGGCGCGGGAAAGCGGGTATCGGCGTATATCGCGCACCCAAGATTTTGCCCTGATTTTCAGGGCAAAAAAGTGCGCAGTATACGCCGATAAATACGGTAACCAGCTCTGGGTTCCAATGTGCTGCCGCCGCTGCCATGGAGACAGAGACCAGCTCTGTGAATAGCCGGGACAGGACAGCAACTCTGGTTATTCCAGCACTGGTCCACACTGGGAGGATTCCCCCCATCCAATAATGTGTAGATGGGGGAATTGGATCATTTCTTTTTTTTTCATTCAACCTAATAGTTGAATGAAAAAAAGTGATCAATGTATGGGCTGCCTAAGAGCTAAGACCAGCCATAGACAGTTTAAATCTCAGCTGGTTCAGCAGGAACTGGCTGAGATTTGAACCATTAATGAGCAGATTCTCTTATGATTATCACTAGTGGTTGCTGTATAGCCACTAGTGATAGTCACTGTTTGTTGGGAGAATACAATTGCTGGGCAGGAGGGATATTCCCCTGTCACCACTGTCTGTGTTGATGGGGGGATAATGCAAGTTTCTTTCCTGCAATCTGTGGATGTAGGAAAGAAATGTTCACTGTATATTACCTGCCTAACTGAAAGTGAAAGTAAATTGTGAATGTCTTGAAAGAACAGGAGAGGGGAGGGAGACAGATGGGGGAGAGAAGGGATGGAGATAATGCAGTTCAGTGATTACAGTGTACTGCAGTCTGCAGTGCACACACTTACCCACGGTCCAGGCTAGCATCTCAGGCATCATTCACACACAGCCAGGAATGCTGCTGATTTTCATATTTCCCGCCCACACATCCCCTCTCTTCAGATACAGCACACCGGGATAGTGTGGGCCTGGAAGGAGGAGAAGGAGCTGTATTCCTCCCTGCTCGTATGTGAAAAGAGTGAGGGGGGTGGCCAATGAGGATACAGGAGAAGGAGCAGTTCAGGTGGCTGTGGTTGTGTGAGCGCTCACATTATGCAGTGTCAGCGAGCAGAGGGAAGGGGGGAGTAATGCCCTGCAGAGCTGACTGGGGATGCTCTCTCAGGAGAGACTGTTACTCCAACGGCGGCCCGAGCAAAATACAAAAATGTATTTTTTATTTTTTGGGGGGGGGCACATGGTGGGGCACAGCATAATGTTGGGGGGGTCAGGGCCCCCTCTGGCCTCCCCTAGAGTCGCCATTGCCGCTCAACAGCTTTAATAGGTTGGTAGGCGGATGCAGCTCCCCCACCCCTCCCCAGGGATGGACTGACCATTGGGACCACAGGGAGTTTCCCTGTGAACAGCTATGGCCTGGGAGTTTCTCACTTCTGCCTAATCTTGTCCCATAAGGGGGGCACCGAACTGATTCTTTGCCCCGGGTGAAATAATGTCTAGCTTCCCCAGGACGCCCACTAACACACGGCTCCTTTCTCTATCTGCAACATAGAGAGCGTCCTGACTTGCCTGTAGTCCAAGGGAGGGGGCGAGCACGACACTCAGGCCCGGACTGGCCATAGGGCAAACCGGGCATATGCCCGGTGGGCCGCGGCCGCCGGGCCGCTGTTATTGCTTGCGGGGCCAAGGCAGGCTGCTCTTTAAGCCCGCGCTGGTCCTCCGACCTTTCCACGGCTGCCAGGTTAGCCTCAGGCTCAGCGTTCGGCATCGGCATCAGCAGCAGGAGGAAGTAAACAAGAAGGGGGAGGGACTAGAGGAGACACTGCTCCACGGCCGCCAGTGAAGTTCAGCCGTTGGTGCCGGGGGGCGTGACCAGGAAGGGAGAGGAGCCTGCTACAGCATGTTCTTTCGATGGGATCCATCTCTCAGAAAAACGTAAGTACGACCCCTGTAACCTGAATAGGAGGAGCGGTGGGGTGGCTGCATCTAGAAGAATCATTCTCTCCATCATCCTCCCGCGGTCTCTGAATGCCTGCTTTTGCTCCTCTCCCTCTCGCAGGCATTCAGGTACTGCGGGAAGAAGATGGAGAGAATGATTCTTCTATATGCAGCCAACCCACCGCTCCACCTATCCTGCTCATCTCTGCTGCCCCCACAGTGCTCTCTACCCCCCTCAACAGTGCTCTCTAGCCCCCCAGTGCTCTTCACCTCCCCCATGCTCTCTGCTGCCCCCCGCCTCTCTTCCTGTGCTCTGCACCTCCCCCCTGTGATATCCACCTCTCCCTGTGCCCTCCACTTCTCCCCCAGTGCTATCTAGCCCACCCCCTGGCCCCTGTGCTCTCCTCCTCCCTCCTGTACTCTCCACCTCCCCCCATGCTCTAGGCTGCTCCCCTGTGCCCTCCACCTCTCCCCTTGTGCTTTTTACCGCCCCCTGTGCTCTCCACCTCCCTACATGCTCTACGGTCTCCCCCTGTGCCCTCTGCCTCTCCCCCTGTGCCCTCTGCCTCTCCCCCTGTGCTCTTCACCTCCCCCAGTGCTCTCCAGCCCCCCCAGTGCTCTCTAGCCCCCCAGTGCTCTCCACCTCCCTCCATGCTCTCCACCTCCCTCCTGTGCTCTCCACCTCCTCTATGCTCTACGCTGACCCCTTTGCTCTTTACCAATGCTCTCCAATCCCCCCCAGTGCTCTCCAACCCCCCTTCTCTCCACCTCCCTCCTGTGCTTTCTACCTCCCCCATGCTCTACGCTGCCCCCCTGTGCCCTCTGTCTATCCCCCTGTGCTCTCTACCTCCCCCCATGCTCTACGCTGCCCCCCTGTCTCTCCCCCTGTGCTCTCTACCTCCCCCCATGCTCTACGCTGCCCCCTGTGCCCTCCGCCTCTCCCCCTGTGCCCTCCACCTCCCCCTGTGCCCTCCACCTCCCCCTGTGCTCTTTTCAATTCCCCCTAATTCCCTCCAGCCCCCCCAGTGCTCTCTATCACCCCCAGTGCTCTCCAACCCCCCCAGTGCTCTCCAGCCCCCCTTCTCTCCACCTCCCTCCTGTGTTCTCCACCTCCCTCCATGCTCTACGCTGCCCCCTGTGCCCTCCGCCTCTCCCCCTGTGCTCTCCCCTCCCCCTGTGCTTTTTTCAATTCCCTCTAATTCTCTCCAGCCCCCCCAGGGCTCTCTATCACCCCCAGTACTCTCCAGCCCCCCTTCTCTCCACCTCCCTCCTGTGCTCTCCACTTCCCCCATGCTCTACGCTGCCCCCCTTTGCCCTCCGTCTCTCCCTCTGTGCTCTCTACCTCCCCCATGCTCTACGCTGCCCCCTGTGCCTTCCGCCTCTCCCCCTGTGCTCTCCACCTCCCCGGTGCTCTTTTCAATTCCCCCTAATTCTCTCCAGCCCCCCCAGTGCTCTCTATCATCCCCAGTGCTCTCTATCCCCCCCAGTGCTCTCCACCTCCCCCCATGCTCTACGCTGCCCCCTATGCCCTCCATCTCTTCCCCTGTGCTCTCCACCTCCCCCATGCTCTATGCTGCCCCCCTGTGCCTTCTGCCTCTCCCCCAGTGCTCTCTAGCCTCCCCAGTGCTCTCTAGCCTCCCCAGTGCTCTCCACCTCCCCTTGTGCTCTCCAGCCCCCCAGTGCTCTTTAACACCCCCAGCCCAGTGCTCTCCACCTCCCTACATGCTCTACGCTGCCCCCCTGTGCTCTCCACCTTCCCAATGCTCTACGCCTCCCCCTGTGCTCTCCACCTCCCCCCATGCTCTACGCTGCCCCCTGTGCCCTCTGCCTCTCCCCCTGTGCTCTCCACCCCCCTGTGCTCTTTTCAATTTCCCCTAATTCTCTCCAGCCCCCCAGTGCTCTCTATCCCCCCCAGTGCTCTCCAGCCCCCCTCTTCTCTCCACCTCCCTCCTGTGCTTTCCACCTCCTCCCATGCTCTACGCTGCCCCCTATGCCCTCCATCTCTCCCCCTGTGCTCTCCACCTCCCCTATGCTCTACGCTGCCCCCTGTGCCCTCTGCCTCTCCCCCAGTGCATTCTAGCCCCCCCAGTGTTCTCTAGCCCCCCCAGTGTTCTCTAGCCCCCCTTTGCTCTCCACCTCCCCCATGCTCTACGCTGCCCCCTGTACCCTCTGCTTCTCCCCCAGTGCTCTCTAGCCCCCCAGTGCTCTCCAGCCCCCACTGTACTCTCCACCTCCTCCCATGCTCTACGTTGCCCCCTGTGCCCTACGCCTCTCCCCCAGTACTCTCCAGCCTCCCATTGATCTCCACCTACCCCCTGTGCTCTCCACCTCCTCCCATGCTCTCTGCTGCCCCCCCCTGTGCCCTTCTCCTCCCCCCAGTGATCTCTGCCTCCCCCATGTGCTCTTCACCCCCGTGCTCTCCTGCCCTCCCTATGCTCTCTGCCCCACCCTGTGTTTTTGCTTCCCCTTGTGCTCTCCAACCCCCCCACTCCCTGTGACCTTCAGACCCCCATGCTCTCCGGCCCCCTTGTGCTCTCCTCTTCCTCCCTGTGTTCTATGCCTCTCCCCTGTGCTCTCTGCCACCCCCATGCTCTTCACCTCCCCCGTGCTCTCACCCCACCCCATGTTCTCAAGGTTCTTCCCTGTGCTCTCTGCCCCCCCTGCTCTTTCTCTGTCCCCTTGCCCCCTGCACCTTTGCAGGGTTTCCCCCTCCCCTCTCCCGGGGGATCCTTTAGGATGGAGAGTGGGGATGGGCCGGTTAAGGTGTCATGGGCTGCTCATTCCAAAATGCCCGGGCCTATTTTTTGTCCCAGTCCGGGCCTGACGACACTCCACACCAGGGAGAAAGGCTCACATTACTGTGTGGAGTTACAGACAGAAGAACAGGAAGTGAGGATTTCTCAGAAGAAATAAGGACATTTAAAAGCAAAATGGAAGGATGAGGTAAGTGAAGGAGGACTGCACTAAGGTAAAGGAAGCTATTTAGGGGGGAAAAAATTACCTTTACAACCCCTTTAAACAATTTGCAAGCATGATGGTAGACAGTAAGAAAGACTTCAGAGCCTCCTTCCTGCTGGTGTGCCGGCCATGAAAGAGTTAAACCTCTGCAGGACGCCGGTGCGGAGAATCACATGTTGGGTAAAAATAAAGGTGCGAGAGAAGAGTGAGAGGCTGCAGTTGAACGTGGAGAAAGGCTCTTGGCTCTTGAGTGATGGAGATGGAAGGTCCCTGGTAATGGATATTTTGTTCATCAAAGCCCCAGTAATTATATTTGATGAACTTTGGGACTTGACTGAACATTACAGTAAAACCTTGGTTTGAGAGTAACTTGGTTTGAGAGCGTTTTGCAAGACAAGCAACATTTTTTAACCACTTAAGCCCCGGACCTTTAGGCAGCTAAATGCCTAGGCCAGGTTTTGCGATTCGGCACTGCGTCGCTTTAACAGACAATTGCGCGGTCGTGCGACGTGGCTCCCAAACAAAATTGGCGTCCTTTTTCCCCACAAATAGAGCTTTCTTTTGGTGGTATTTGATCACCTCTGCGGTTTTTATTTTTTGCGCTATAAACAAAAATAGAGCGACAATTTTGAAAAAAATGCAATATTTTTTACTTTTTGCTATAATAAATATCCCCCAAAAACATATATACAATTTTTTTTCCCTCAGTTTAGGCCGATACGTATTCTTCTACCTATTTTTGGTAAAAAAAAAAATCGCAATAAGCGTTTATCGATTGGTTTGCGCAAAATTTATAGCGTTTACAAAATAGGGGATAGTTTTATTATTTATTTTTTTTACTACTAATGGCGGCGATCAGCGATTTTTTTCGTGACTGCGACATTATGGCGGACTCTTCGCACAATTTTGACACATTTTTGGGATCATTGTCATTTTCACAGCAAAAAATGCATTTAAATTGCATTGTTTATTGTAAAAATGACAGTAGCAGTTTGGGAGTTAACCCCAGGGGGCGCTGTAGGAGTTAGGGTTCACCTAGTGTGTGTTTACAACTGTAGGGAGGTGTGGCTGTAGGTCTGACGTCATCGATCGAGTCTCCCTTATAAAAGGGATCACTCGATCGATGCAGCCGCCACAGTGAAGCACGGGGAAGCCGTGTTTACATACGGCTCCCCCCGTTCTTCAGCTCCGGGGAGCGATGGCGAGGGGGCGGCTAGAAACGAATAGCCACGTCCTCATCCCATATCGCTCCTGAAGCCACAGGAACCGCCGCATGTACGGGGGGGGGGGGTCCCGATCGGACCCCCGACCCACGTCTAGCAGAGGACGTACAGGTACGCCAATGTGCCTGTCCGTGCCATTCTGCCGACGTATATGTACATGCGGCGGTCCGGAAGTGGTTAATGAAGGTACAACATTTAGCAACATATTGCTACACTTAGAGGCGCCTCTCTTCTTCTCTTTTATACTCTGTTGTGACATGACGCTACTTGTATATCAAGACATCGCTTGTATATCAAGTCAAAATGTATTAAAACATTTTGCTTGTCTCTTTTGCTGGATTTTGCTTCTAATCCCCTTGTGGAGGCTTCCATTTGTAGACGGACATTTTATGGTTACACAATCTATCACATTGCTATAATCTTTCTATATGGAATATAAACCGAAGGACCTATGAATAAATGGTTGTGGAACGAATTATTTGAGTTTCTATTGTTTCTTATGGGGAAATGTGCTTTGATATACAAGTGCTTTGGATTACAAGCATGTTTCTAGAACTAATTATGCTTGCAATCCAAGTTTTTACTGTACAATAAAATGCAGCTAAAGCTGACCAATGTAAGTGTAGTGGGGTCATCCTATCAGGGACTATTGATAGCCTGAATCCCCATCGGAGCTCCAGCCACGTCTGTGTATAAAAGTTGATATGTCTTTAAAAGTTATGCATTGTGGGATCAGAAGTACCGGGAGACATGGACTCCATTGACACTTAGTAGGAGCAGACTACACTTCCCACAATGCCCAGCATTATCGGAGCACATGACACCTCTTCACAGACTTATGAGGGAGGTTATTTAAAGACAGGGAGGAGCTGACTTCGCTCTCTTGGGACCTGCATCTCTCCCTCTGCGGAGCTGCGGAGAGCACTTCAGCTGAAGAATTAGGCCTGAAGCCTGGGCCTAGACCCATTAAAGTACTGGTTACCCAGAAAGAAAAGGACAAAGTGACTCCAGTTCTTGCTTCCAAGGAACCAGAGAGAACTCACCAGCGGGCGGTCGTGATTACGGAGGGCCGGATGCCGGAGTTCGTGTATCGCGGAGCAGCGATCTACCGTTACGTCTTTAGCGAAGGCCTGAGGGGGACTGAGCCTCGCTCGGGTGAGAGGGCACCTGCCCAAACTTAATTGCTGCCCAGCCTATAAAGTATAGGACTCCCTAGGCCGGAGCCACGTGTTGTTTATTGACTTATCTGGAAGGCCTGAAGCCTGATACGTTACGTTAGAAGAGTTGGCGGGTACGGGCGGGACAATCGGTCCTTTAGTACTTGTATTTCTTCATACCCCATTGACTGAGTTTTACCTTTTACCCATTTGAATTACAAATAAACCTAAGTGCACCAACGTTTCACCATAGACTTCGTCTTTGAGGAACACTTTGAAGCTAATTGAGATAGGCCTGGCCAGGCACTTGCGTTTGACGGAATTACCCACTAGGGATAGCTCGCGAGCTTAGACTTCCTATAGCAATGAATGAATGAATGAATGAAAAACTTATATAGCGCGGCACATGCGAACTGAATCGCCTCTGGGCGCTTGATGTTTCGTGTCTCATGACATCAAAAGAGCAGAGTTTTAATCTGTCTTCTGAAAGTCAGGTGGTTTTCCTCCAACCGAACGCTGGTTGGTAAAGCGTTCCATAGTCTCGGACCTTGAAAAGCAAACCTTCTTTCTCCTTTGGACTTGTATTTGGTTTTTGGCACCTTGACCAGATTTTGGTCGCTGGATCGCAGAACGCGATTAGAATTGTGAGGTTCTATCTTGTCGCAAAGATATTGCGGAGCCTTCCCATGGATGCACTTATGTGTGAGGCAGAGTGCTTTAAATGCAATTCTGTCTTTTACTGGCAACCAGTGAAGGGTTCTCAGCGAAGGTGAGATTGATTCCCATGTCCTTTTCCCAGTCACTAGTCTGGCGGCCGTATTCTGTACGACTTGCAGACGAGCGATTTGGTACTTTGGGAGCCCGAGGTAAAGGGCATTTGCATAGTCCAGTCTGGAATTCACGATTGTTCCCACCACGACTGCTACGTCTTCTTTGGGGATAAATGGAATAAGTCTGCGTAGTAGGCGCAACAAATGGTGCGATCCGCTGACTACTGACCCTATTTGTGCGTCCATTGTCATGAAGGTGTCAAAAATGACTCCTAGACTTTTGACTTTGGAGCTAGGGGTGATGCTTTGGCCCAGAATGGGCGGCGGTGTCCAGGTTGTTGCCAGTTGACTCTTGCGGCTGGCGTGAAACATAAGAAGTTCTGTTTTGGAACTGTTGAGTTTAAGATAACTCTTAGTCATCCAATTTTCTATCGAAGAGAGACATTTCTCTAAACTGAGATGATGATCCTTTTTGTTGCAGATGCGAAAATACAATTGCGTATCGTCTGCATAAGAGTGATAAAGTAGTTCTTGGCTACTGATAATATCAAAGAGAGGGCGAAGATAGATGTTGAACAGTACCGGTGACAGGGGGGATCCTTGGGGGACTCCACATGGCACCGTGCGTTTTTCCGACGTGAAAGATCCCAGTTTCACTGTTTGTGATCGGTTTTCAAGAAAGGAGGAAAACCATGGTAAATCACCTTCTGCGATTCTGGCTACCTCGGCCAGTCGCATCAGTAACATTTTGTGGTCTACTGTGTCAAAGGCTGCGCTTAGGTCCAGCAGAACCAGGAGACAGGATTCTCCCTCGTCTGCGGCCTCGAGGGCATCGTCCCATATTTTGAGTAAGGCCGTTTCTGTCCCGTGTCCGGGACGGAAACCTGATTGAAATGGATCGAGTAGATTGTGGGTATCCAGATGCTGTTGCAGCTGTTGTACCACTATTTTCTCCATTATCTTGGAGAGAATATTTAGGCCTGTTATGGGGCGGCGGTGAGTTGGGTCCTTGGGATCCAAGTTAGGTTTTTTCAGGATGGGCTGGATTGTGCCCTCTTTCAGCAGGGATGGCACTATGCCTTCCTTAAATGACTGATTTATAAGCTGTGTGATGGGAGGCGCCAGAATGTCGGCGCATTCCTTCAGCAGCTTGGTGGGAATGATGTCATTGGGTGCTGTGCTGTTCCGCAACGCACCAATGATATTTTTGGTGGTATCGATGGAGATGGGTTCCAGAGTGAACTTAGTTGATTGTAGAAGGTTTCTGTTGGTGTTTTGTAGTTGATTGAAGAGGGGGCTGAGGGGGGTATTATTTTGCAGAATACTTACCCGGATTCTTTCGATTTTGTCGATGAAGAAATCCTATAGTTCATTACAGAACTCTTGGGTGTCTGAATTGGGGACTTCAAGACATCCCGGATTCATGGTCTGGGTGACCATCTTGAATAGTTCTCGGGGGCGGTTCATGGCGCTGTTAATCGTCATAGAAAAATGATGTTTCTTTGCTTTGAAGATTTCTTTATGATATTGTGTTGTTATTGCCTTGTAGATGATGAGGTGATCTTCTGAAGGGCTTCTTTTCCAGGCGGCTTCCGCCCTTCTGCGCTCTTGCTTCAGTAGGGACAGCTGGTTGTTGAACCAGCCGGACTTTTTTTTCCGGATGCGGACTTTGCGTTTCGGTGCTACTAAGTCGGCTGATTGTAGCAGAGCTGCATTTATGGCATCCAGTGTATCTGAGGCTGTTAACTGAGGATGAATAGTTTCGATTCGGTTTCCCAAGGTAGATTTGAAGAGTTCTGAATGGAGCTTCTTCTGAGATCTAGCCCAGTGTATTGTCACCGGCTTGGGTGCTTTTATAACTGGTGGAATCCCCCCATCGCTTGGCCAAGATGTTCCCAAACGCCAATGCAACTTGTTGGAGGCAGTGTGGAGAGAGGGGTACACTTTTCCACATAATGTGGGAATGCCCGAACATCAGGGCACTGTGGTCACAGGTAGAGGGCGTTCTGGCTGGGGTCTCGGACTCCTTCCCACCACTTCATCCTGCCATGGCTATACTGTCCATGGGCATTGATGCAATCCCTAAATCCCAGACAATGGTAGTTTCACACATTCTATTAGCCACCCGCCTAGTAATTCTTAGACATTGGAAGAATATAAATCCCCCCACAATGGCAGAAATTATAAACACGGTGCACACTTACAGCACCTACGAAATCCTCCATGCTTCGGCTTTGGGAAAGTATGAAAAGATAAACAACTTATGGGCTCCATGGCTCATTAGACACAGCAGCAAATAGGTAGTTGGAATGCACTATAACAATAATATGAAACAAAGGTGGGTCATGGTCAGCTAGGGCGTATAACAATGTTGGTAGTGTCAATGTTAATGGACAACAGCCTTTCTGTCCTGTTTTTGATACACTACTCTGATATTTCATTCTTTACTTTTCTCTTCTCTTTATCTTTTTGTTCTATGCTTACTCTTCCTTTGTTCTTCTCGAATTTATGAATACAAGCATATCTTTTGTCACAGTCATATCACTCAAAAATCTACCACAGCGGGAGAGACTTGGGGGGTGAGAGTGGGGGTACGAACCATACTTCCTATATAAGGAGCTGGCCTCCGCGACCATAGAGAGGGATTGCAAGGGGCTAGCTATGGCTACCTACCCTAGGAAAGCCTCCCGGGGTCTCCACACAACTTTGGGACACATGACACTGCAAAAGAATATGAACATGATACGCCGCAGAATGTGTTAATGTGTACTGATACCTATCGTTCCAATGATTTGTGATACTGTACTCATCTAAATCTTATGTATATGTCTACTTCTTCGTTCTGTAATGCATATACTACTTTCTAATGAAAAATTTAATAAAAATTATTGAAATATATAACTGGTGGAATTTTGGAAATTATGAAACTAATTGCATGGTGGTCTGTCCATGGCAAAGGTTCATTTCCCAAAATGTTTATTTTCAGATTTTGTCTGAAAATTAGGTCGAGTGTGTGACCTGAAGCATGCGTGGGACCGCATATAAGTTGCTGTAGTCCTAATCCTTCCAGGTGATCGATGCAGGCATCCGCAATCTATTCATTTAACCACTTAAGGACCGGACCAATATGCTGCCTAAAGACCCAAGGTGTTTTTACAGTTCGGGACTGCGTCGCTTTAACAGACAATTGCGCGGTCGTGCGACGTGGCTCCCAAACAAAATTGGTGTCCTTTTTTCCCACAAATAGAGCTTTCTTTTGGTGGTATTTGATCATGTAATGGAATGACCCGGGACATCCAGAGACTTTGTGAGGATGGGGGATACTCCTGTGTCAGCGTCACTGATAACTCTTGGGTCTGAGTCCACCCTGTGCCTTTTGGGCATGGGGTGGCAAGGGAATCATAATTCATGTATTACATGAGATAGGACATCAATAATAATTCATATTGCAGGATCTTGAGAGATTGCAAGATGTTGGCCCAACCAGTCAATAGTGACTCATTTCTAGTGACATGCTAATTGCATCAGGGCTTGGAAGACATTCCATTGTCCTTGTGTAAAGGTGTTGTAACGGACAGGTGTTAATCCCAGGTCTGCTCCCAGAACTCTAATTATGCATACTAAATTCATACGTTCATACGGCCATTCATTTACATGGGGTCACGCTTCATTACAATACAACACGCCCACTACCTGCCTACTTTGAATTAGGCGGGCTTACGCCGGCCTATTTACGCTACGCTGGCGTAAATATGGGAGCGAGTGCTTTGTGAATACTCAGCTTGCCTCTCAATGTTACGTCGGCGTAGCGCATATGAGATGCGCTACGCCGGCACAAAGATGCGCCGAGCTACGTGAATCTGGGCCCTGGTTTATATCATACCTGCTTTTTTTTCCCGGTTTATTTCCACTTTAACTCTGATTTATGAGAGGCCTCCTGTGGCCTCCAATAAAGCTCCTCCCGGGCTTCAAATCTCAGTATGTGATCTGCAGCTTAATTTTCCCTCCTTGCTCCACCTGTATAATATATCTTCCCCGGATTCACATTGGAAGCTGAGAATTAATAAGATGTACGGTGATAAGCGGCGGTCTGTATATCAGGATTCCACTGCACCCAATCAATAACCTCTGCCTGCAGCTCGCTGACTTATTTATGAGTCATGAGCCAGTTAACAGTCACATCCAGGACACGATAATTCCCTCCCTTCAACCGCTATGTATTTATTGGGGCCGGGACACAATAGGAAGCGATATCCGAGGACTCGGCGCTTGCAGGTGCCGGCCTTTATGTCACGGACAGGATCATTTGTTCATAATGACTACATCACAGAGACGTCTTCTAGATTGTAAGCTCTAAAGAGCAGGGACCTCCGATTCCTCCTATAATTGTAACTGTTCTGTTTGCCCTAACATTGTAAAGTGCTGCGCAAACTGTTGCCGCTATATAAATCCTTTAATTCCTGGTCCTAGGACGTGTGGCCCACTGTGCAAATTCCGTTTAATCTGCTTATATTTTGCCTTCCCTGCTTCATCCTTTCCCTCGTCATCAACATGCTAATGACATTTTTAAATAAAACCTTTCTATTTTCATTATATTATTATTATTATTATAAAGGATATATATCCCCCGTGACCTGTGTTCCTGCTGATGGACCTTCTGTTGCTGGCCCGGCTTGCTTCTGACCCTGTACTGTGAATTCCAGATCCTGACCTTGGCTTGTCTCTGACCACGCTCTGCCGTCTCCAGCGCTGACCTTGGCATGTCTCTGACCACGCTCTGCCGTCTCCAGTGCTAATTTTGGCTTGTCTCTGACCACGCTCTGCCATCTCGAGTGCTAATCTTGGCTTTTCTCTGACCACGCTCTGCTATCTCCAGTCCTAATCTTGGCTTGGCTCTGACCACGCTCTCTCATCTCGAATGCTAATCTTGCCTTGTCTCTGACCACGCTCTGCCATCTCCAGTGCTAATCATGCCTTGTCTCTGACCACGCTCCGCCATCTCCAGTGCTAATCTTGCCTTGTCTCTGACCCCGCGCTGCCGTCTCCAGTGCTAATCTTGGCTTGTCTCTGACCACGCTCTGCCATCTCCAGTGCTAATCTTGGCTTGTCTCTGACCACGCTCTGCCATCTCCAGTGCTAATCTTGCCTTGTCTCTGACCACGCTTTGCATTCTCCAGTACTAATCTTGGTTTGTCTCTGACCACGCTCTGCCATCTCCAGTGCCAAACTTGGCTTGTCTCTGACCACGCTCTGCCATCTCCAGTGCTAATCTTGGCTTGTCTCTGACCACACTCTGCCATCTCCAGTGCTAATCTTACATTGTCTCTGACCACGCGCTGCTGTCTCCAGTGCTATCTTGGCTCGTCTTTGACCACGCTTTGGTGTCACCAGTGCTAATCTTGGCTTGTCTCTGACCACGCTCTGCCGTCTCCATTGCTAATCTTGGCTTGTCTTTGAACACGCGCTGCCATCTCCAGTGCTAATCTTGCCTTGTCTCTGACCACGCTCTGCCATCTCCAGTGCTAATCTTGGCTCGTCTTTGACCACGCTTTGGCATCACCAGTGCTAATCTTGGCTGGTCTCTGACCACGCTCTGCCGTCTCCAGTGCTAATCTTGGCTTGTCTTTGACCACGTTCTGCTTTCTCCAGTGCCGACCTTGCCTCCTCCATGCATGACCTCAGCCTGGCTACTGACCACCTTCCTGCTATGCTTCTCTGCTGACCTTGGCTTGTCTCCTGACAACATCCTAGATCCTGGCGCTCACCTCACCCTACTTCCAGATGGACTCCTACATATTCTCCACACCAGCCTGCCATGGTTATTCTTCCGGGTGCCATTCTGGAATCTGCAGACTACCACCCACAACCCACTCCTGGTGTGGTTCCATCACTGCTAGCTACAGTACAAGCTCTACTGCTACCTGCTACCCGATTATCGGCTCCTGCGCTACTTTGGGCACTGTGCCTCTGTCTCCATCCTCAGGGGTGCTAGGACCAGAACTGCAAGAGAAGCCCTCTTCCCATTTTGGCCTCCGGACATGAGACAAATGTACAAGGCAAACCCTACTGTCCAATGCATTTTGTCACAGAAGGATGTTGTCAAGGAATGGAGACACTTTCATTTTAATACAGCGTTTTGGATTAGTTGGGGTAAATTAAAGCAGAAGTAAATCCGCGCACAAAAAAAAACCCTGCAAGGCAAAGGCATAATGAGTAGTATGCAGCGCATACTAGCTCATTATGAAATACCTACCTCAGAACAAATCCCTGTATCGTAGTTTAGGCCACACCGAGGGAGCTGACATCTTGCCCTCGGCGTGTCTTCCCGGTTCGCAGCTCCGGCGCTGTGAGTGGCCGGAGCGGCGATTACGTCACTCCTGCGCATGCGCGCAGGAGTTTTCTTCCTGGAAAGGTCCGGCAGAGTCTGAAAGATGTAAAGTGTTAGGGTAAAGAATTTGAACAGAGAGGGGTAGATTCACGTAGAATGGCGTTTCTATGTGCGGGCGTAACGTATCCTATTTACGTTACGCCTCCGCAACTTTTACAGGCAAGTGCCGTATTCTTAAAAGAAAGTTGCGGCGGCGTAGCGTAAATAGGCCGGTGTAAGCCCGCCTAATTCAAATTGTGAAGAGGTGGGAGTGTGTTATGTAAATTAACCCTGACCCGACGTGATTGACGTTTTTCACGAACGGCGCATGCGCCGTCCGTGGAATTTCCCAGTGTGCATTGCTCCAAAGTACGCCGCAAGGACGTCATTGGTTTAGACGTGAACGTAAATGACGTGCAGCCCCATTCACGGACGACTTACGCAAACAGCCTAAAGTTTTCAAATTTCGTCGCGGGAACGACGGCCATACTTAACATTGGTAGGCCGCATATAGGCCTCATATAGCAGGGGTAACTTTACGCCGGGAAAAGCCTAACGTAAACGGCGTAACTGTACTGCGTCGGTCGGGCGTAGGTTCATGAATTTGCGTATCTAGCTGATTTACATATTCTAGGCGTAAATCAGCGTACACGCCCCTAGCGGCCAGCGTAAATATGCAGTTAAGATCCGACGGCGTAAGAGAATTACGCCGGTCGGATCTAATAGAAATCTATGCGTAACTGATTCTATGAATCAGGCGCATAGATACGACCGGTCAGACTCAGAGATACGACGGCGTATCTGGAGATACGCCGTCGTATCTCCTTTGTGAATCTACCCCATAGTTTATTGGGGAATGCTTATTTTATTGTGATCAATGTGTTGAGATATAAAACAAATGCTGAGGCTTTATTACCAATTTTAACATGCATTTATTCCTTGAGTGTGTCTGTATGTGTTTGTATCTGTGTGTGTGTGTCTGTCTATCTGTGTGTGTGTGTGTTTTTGGGTGACTGTCCGTGTGTTTGTGTCTAAAAAGAAAAAAGTGCGCAACCAAACAATATATATAACTTCCTTAATATAAAAGGAAAAAAAGTGATGCTCATATGTGATTACAATACACTTTAAACAACAAAAAAGTCCAAAAACAAGGTGCTCCAGTGGTGAACGATATTGCAGGACACTGAAGAAATCACTAGATGCTTTTTTCCAGAAAGTAAAACAGACAACGCCGCTTACCAGATTCGATGGATCTTCGAATATGGAGATCAAACAGGCTCATCACAGGATCACTCAGATCAGGTTCATCCAATGCAGGGATCCTTGCAAGGCTCCATGTACACGGGACGTTTTTACAACTACTCCTAAATGATTAAACTTGACAGAGAGTAACCCTCATTTAAAAACGTCCGTTTTGCCGCGTTTACATGCTGCGTTTAGCAGCGTTTTGGCGCGTTTGCGTTTAGAAGCGTTGCAAGAAATGTTTTATTTATTTATTTTTTAAATGCCCAAAAACGAAAAATGCCTATAAACGAAACTAAACGCGGAAATGTTCTGTGTCTGAACCCATTTTTTTGCTTTCAAAGAAACGCTGTTAACCGCTTAACGACCGCCGCATGTACATATACGTCCGCAAAATGGCACGGACAGGTAGAACGACGTGCCCGCACGTCGCTGCCTTTCCGCGGGTCGGGGGTCCGATCGGGACCCCCCCCCCAGGACATGCGGTGGTCGGTAAGCCTCAGGGAGCGATCCGGGATGAGGGCGCGGCTATTCGTTTCTAGCCGCCCCCTCGCGATCGCTCCCCGGAGCTGAAGAACGGGGAGAGCCGTATGTAAACACGGCTTCCCCGTGCTTCACTGTGGCGGCGTATCGATCGTGTGATCCCTTTTATAGGGAGACACAATCGATGACGTCGGACCTACAGCCACACCCCCCTACAGTTGTAAACACACACTAGGTGAAACATAACTCCTTCAGCGCCCCCTGTGGTTAACTCCCAAACTGCAACTGTCATTTTCACAATAAACAGTGCAATTTAAATGCATTTTTTGCTGTCCCAAAAATGTGTCAAAATTGTCAAGTGTCCGCCCTAATGTCGCAGTCACGAAAAAAATCGATGATCGCCGCCATTAGTAGTAAAAAAAATAAAAATGCAATAAAACTATCCCCTATTTTGTAAACGCTATACATTTTGCGCAAACCAATCGATAAACGCTTATTGCGATTTTTTTTACCAAAAATAGGTAGAAGAATACGTATCGGGCCAAAACTGAGTTTTTTTTTTTTATATATATGTTTTTGGGGGATATTATAGCAAAATGTAAAAAATATTGAATTTTTTTCAAAATTGTCACTCTATTTTTGTTTATAGCGCAAAAAATAAAAACCGCAGAGGTGATCAAATACCACCAAAAGAAAGCTCTATTTGTGGGAAAAAAAAGGACGTCAATTTTGTTTGGGAACCACGTCGCACGACTGCGCAATTGTCTGTTAAATCGACGCAGTGCCGAATCACAAAACCTGGCCTGGGCATTTAGCTGCCTAAAGGTCCGGGGCTTAAGTGGTTAAAGGCAACTGCCTAAAAACGACAATAAACTAGACAGTGTACATGGTCACATAGGATAACATTGAATGAGTTCAGGGGCAGTTGAAAAAAGCGTCCAATTGAAAAAAGAAAATACTTACAAGTTGAAGCACCAGTGTGTCATATTTTCTTTTTAAGGGTAGCCCAGATTTTTTCCACTATACATATATATTTGAACTGTACACATGTGTGTCTGTCTATCTGTGTGTGTGTGTGTGTGTGTCTGTCTTTGTTTGTGTGTGTGTATGTGTGTCTGTCTCTGTGTGAGTGTGTGTCTGTCTGTGTGTGTGTGTCTGTCTCTGTGTGTGTGAGTGTGTGTGTCTGTCTCTGTGTGCATGTGTGTGTGTGTCTGTCTCTGTGTGTGTCTGTCTGTGTGTATGTCTGTGTGTGTCTGTCTCTGTGTGTGTGTGTCTGTCTCTGTGTGTGTGTGTGTCTGTCTCTGTGTGTGTGTGTGTATGTCTGTGTGTGTCTGTCTCTGTGTGAGTGTGTGTCTGTCTCTGTGTGTGTGTCTGTCTCTGTGTGAGTGTGTGTCTGTCTGTGTGTGTATGTCTGTCTCTGTGTGTGTATGTCTGTGTGTGTGTCTCTGTGTGTGTGTGTGTGTGTGTCTGTCTCTCTGTGTGTCTGTCTCTGTGTGAGTGAGTGTGTGTGTCTGTGTGAGTGTGTGTGTGTGTCTGTCTCTGTGTGTTTATGTCTGTGTGTGTGTCTGTCTCTGTGTGAGTGTGTGTGTGTCTGTCTGTCTCTGTGTGTGTGCCTGTCTGTCTCTGTGTGTGTGTGTCTGTCAGTCAGTCTGTCTGTCTTTGTGTGTCTGTATGTTTGTGTGTCTGTGTGTTTCTATGTGTGTCTGTCTGTCTGTGTCTGTATGTTTGTGTGTCTCTGTGTGTGTGTCTGTCTCTGTCTGTCTGTCTGTCTGTGTGTGTGTCAGTCTGTCTGTCTTTGTGTGTGTGTGTCTGTCTGTG